>NC_042989.1:9074088-9374088 GCF_901001165.1 Salmo trutta | reverse complement strand
TTTAAGGACATTACATCAAAGTTGGATCAGCCTGTAGTGTGGTTTTCCACTTTAATTTTGAGTGTGACTCCAAATCCAGACCTCCATGGGTTGAAAAATTGGATTTCCATTGATTATTTTTGTGTGATTTTGTTGTCAGCACATTCAACTATGTAAAGAAAAAAGTATTTAATAAGATTATTTCATTCGTTCAGATCTAGGATGTGTTATTTTAGTGTTCCCTTTATTTTTTTGAGCAGTATATTATGAATCATTAGTTATGCTAGAGACATATGGGGTGCCATAGTCTAGGGTCTACACAAGAAGTTCATGGTTATCTGTAGGAAGAATGTACAGTTGAAGTCTGAAGTTTACATACACTTCGGTTGGAGTCATTAAAACTCGTTTTTCAACCACTCCACAAATTTCTTGTTAACCAACTATAGTTTTGGCAAGTCGGTTAGGACATCTACTTTGTGCATGACACAAGTAATTTTTCCAACAATTGTTTACAGACAGATTATTTCACTTATAATTTACTGTATCACAATTCCAGTGGGTCAGAAGTTTACATACACTAAGTTGACTGTGCCTTTAAACAGCTTGGAAAATTCCAGAAAATGATGTCATGGCTTTAGAAGCTTCTGATAGGCTAATTGACATAATTTGAGTCAATTGGAGGTGTACCTGTGGATGTATTTCAAGGCCTACCTTCAAACTCAGTGCCTCTTTGCTTGACATCATGGGAAAATCAAAAGAAATCAGCCAAGCCCTCAGAAAAAAAAATTGTAGACCTCCACAAGTCTGGTTCATCCTTGAGAGCAATTTCCAAACGCCTGAAGGTACCACGTTCATCTGTACAAACAATAGTACGCAAGTATAAACACCATGGGACCACGCAGCCGTCATACCGCTCAGGATGAACGTACTTTGGTGCGAGAAGGGCAAATCAATCCCAGACCAGCAGCAAAGGACCTTGTGAAGATGCTGGAGGAAACGGGTACAAAAGTATCTATATCCACAGTAAAACGAGTCCTATATCTACATAACCTGAAAGGCTGCTCAGCAAGGAAGAAGCCACTGCTCTAAAACCTCCAGAAAAAAGCCAGACTATGGTTTGCAACTGCACATGGGGACAAAGATCATACTTTTTGTAGAAATGTCCTCTGGTCAAAAATAGAACTGTTTGGCCATAATGACCATCATTATGTTTGGAGGAAAAAGGGGGAGGCTTGCAAGGCAAAGAACACCATCCCAACCGTGAAGCACGGGGGTGGCAGCATCATGTTGTGGGGGTGCTTTGCTGCAGGAGGGACTGGTGCACTTTACAAAATAGATGGCATTATGAGAGACGAAAATTACGTGGATATATTGAAGCAACATATCAAGACATCAGTTAGGAAGTTAAAGCTTGGTCGCAAATGGGTTTTCCAAATGGACAATGACCCCAAGCATCAAATCAAAGTTTGTCACGTGCGCCGAATACAACAGGTGTAGACCTTACAGTGAAATGCTTACTTACAGGCTCTAACCAACAGTGCAATAAAGGTATTAGGTGAACAATAGCTAAGTAAAGAAAGAAAAGCAACAGTAAAAAAGACAGTGAAAAATAACAGTAGCGAGGCTATATACAGTAGTGAGGCTATAACAGTAGCGAGGCTATATACGGGCACCGGTTAGTCGGGCTGATTGAGGTAGTATGTACATGTAGATATGGTTAAAGTGATTATGCATATGATAAACAGAGAGTAGCAGTAGCGTAAAAGAGGGGTTGGTGGGTGGCGGGACACAGTGCAGACAGCTCAGTTAGCCAATGTTCGGGGACACAGGTTGGTCGGGCCAATTGAGGTTATGTATTCTACATGAATGTATAGTTAAAGTGACTACCACTGCTGTGTCGTCTGCAAACTTAATGATGGTGTTGGAGTCGTGCCTGGCCATGCAGTCTTTGGTGAACAGGGAGTACAGGTGGGGACTGAGCACGCACCCCTGATGGGCTCCAGTGTTGAGGATCAGCGTGGCAGATGTGTTGCTACCTATCCTCACCACCTGGAGGCGGCCCGTCAGGAAGTCCAGGATCCAGTTGCAGAGGGAGGTGTTTAGTCTCAGGATCCTTAGCTTAGTGATGAGCTTTGAGGGTACTATGGTGTTGAACGCTGAGCTGTAGTCAATGAACAGCATTCTCACGTAGGTGTTCCTTTTGTCCAGGTGGGAAAGGGCAGTGTGGAGTGCAATAGAGATTGCATCATCTGTGGATCTGTTTGGGCGGTATGCAAATTGGAGTGGGTCTAGCGTTTCTGGGATAATGGTGTTGATGTGAGCCATTACCAGCCTTTCAAAGCACTTCATTACTATGGATGCGAGTGCTACGGGTCTGTAGTCATTTAGGCAGGTTGCCTTCGTGTTCTTGGGCACAAGGACTATGGTGGTCTGCTTGAAACATGTTGGTATTACAGACTCAAATCAGGGGACATGTTGAAAATGTCAGTGAAGGCACCTGCCAGTTGGTCAGCACATGCCCGGAGCACATGTCCTGGTAATCCGTCTGGCCCCGCAGCCTTGTGAATGTTGACTTGTTTAAAGGTCTTACTCACATCGGCTACGGAGAGCGTGATCACACAATGTTGCTTGCCTCAAAGCGAGCATAGAAGTGATTTAGCTTGTCTGGTAGGCTCGAGTCACTGGGCAGCTCGCGGCTGTGCTTCCCTTTGTAGTCTGTAATAGTTTGCAAGCCCTGCCACATAAGACGAGCATCGGAGCCAGTGTAGTATGACTCAATCTTAGCCCTGTATTGACGCTTTGCCTGATTGATGGTTCGTCGGAGGGCATAGCAGGATTTCTTATAAGCTTCCGGTTTAGAGTCCCGCACCTTGAAAGCGGCAGCTCAACCCTTTAGCTCAGTGCGAATGTTGCCTGTAATCCATGGCTTCTGGTTGGGGTATGTACGTACAGTTACTGTGGGGACGACGTCATCGATGCACTTATTGATAAAGCCAGTGACTGATGTGGTGTACTCCTCAATGCCATCGGAAGAATCCCGGAACATGTTCCAGTCTGTGATAGCAAAACAGTCCTGTAGTTAATTTTTACTTGTAAGCAGGAATCAGGAGGATAGAATTGTGGTCGGATTTACCAAATGGAGGGCGAGGGAGAGCTTCGTACGCGTCTCAGTTTGTGGAGTACAGGTGTTCTAGAATTTTTTTCCCTCTGGTTGCATATTTAACATGTTGATAGAGATTTGGTAGAACTGATTTAAGTTTCCCTGCATTAAAATCTCCGGCCACTAGGAGCGCCGCCTTTGGTTGAGCGGTTTCCTGTTTGCTTATTTCCTTATACAGCTGACTGAGTGCGGTCTTAGTGCCAGCATGAATTTTATCAGAAGATAGTCTACTACAGGCGAGCAAAATCTAGAGACTCCCTTAGATTTCGTGCACCAGCTGTTGTTTACAAATATGCATAGACCGCCCCCCTCGTCTTACTGGAGTGTGCAGTTCTATCTTGCCGGTGCAGCGTATCTCCCCCTAGCTGAATATTCATGTCATCATTCAGCCACGATTCCGTGAAACATAAGATATATTACAGTTTTTGATGTCCCGTTTGTAGGATATTCGTGATCGTACCTCGTCTAATTATTGTCCAATGATTGCACGTTGGCGAGTAATATTGACGGTAACGGCATCTTTCCCACTTGCTTTCTGAAAATCCTTACGAGGTACCCCTCTCTGTGTCCTCTTTACCTGTGTCTCTTCCTCTTACCAATAATTGGGATGTTGGCCTTGTCGGGTGTTCGGAGAATGTCCTGTGCGTCCTGTTGTTAAAGAAAAAAATCTTCGTCCAATCCGAGGTGAGTGATCACTGTCCTGATATCCAGAAGCTCTTTTTTGCCGTAAGATACGGTTGCAGAAACATTATGTACAAAATAAGTTACAAGTAACACAAAAAAAAAAAACATAATATTTTAGTTGGGCGCCCATAAAACTGCTGCCATTTCTTCCGCCGCCATTTTAATAATCAAGCATACTTCCAAAGTTGTGGCAAAATGGCTTAAGGACAACAAAGTCAAGGTCTTGGAGTGGCCCTGACCTCAAGCCTATAGAAAATGTGTGGGCAGAATTGAAAAAGCGTATGCAAGCAAGAAGGCCTACAAAGCTGACTCAGTTACACCAGCTCTGTCTGGAGGAATGGGCCAAAATTCACCCAACTTATTGTTGGAAGCTTGTGGAAGGCTACCCCAAACATTTAACCCAAGTTAAACAATTTAAAGACAATGCTACCAAATACTAATTGAGTGTATGTAAACTTCTGACCGACTGGGAATGTGATGAAAGAAATAAAAGCTGAAATAAATCATTCTCTACTATTATTCTGTTATTTCACATTCTTAAAATAAAGTGGTGATCCTAACTGACCTAAGACAGGGAATTTTTACTAGGATTATATGTCAGGAATTGTGAAAAACTGAGTTTAAATGTATTTGGCTAAGGTGTATGTAAACTTCCTACTTCAACTCTATATGGTGGATGCAATTAAGCTTGGAATGTACTGAGTGCAGGGAAGACGATCACATGTTGGCAGGCACTGATGAGGGTGGAGAGCTGTGGATTAGTGATGAAGGGGGTCGAGGTCAGGTCACATTAAGGGAGAAGGAACAGTTTATTGCCCGTGTCACTTAACTTCCTGCCGAGCAATAAAGATGTCATGTTTAGAGAGAAGGAGGAGACCACCCAGATTTGGGTTTATATATATATTACCACTGATGGAAATGTGTTTTGTCTCATGCAGCTGTATCGGCCCAATGGGTGAAAACTTGATTTGAGCTTTATTAAGCATCCGTGAGTTTTAATAGGTTAATTTAGAACCTAACGCAGGTTATATAGGGCAAATGACACATAATTCCCTAATACGCTCTTTGTGTACTATTTGTTCAAAGTAAGTAAACGGCACAAAAAACTATTGAAGGACCAATCATCAGACAGACAGGTCGAGTGTCAAATGAGGGAGCCCTTCCCAAATACTAAATAGCCAGTCACCTGCCCTCTGATCATTCTCACCGCTTTTCCTCACAGACTTGATTTGTTTTCCTGTTTAACTCTTCACAGGTGTGCCATTAATCCTGCGCTTGGCGGCATAACCTTATCAGTTCTCGTCTTTTGTATTGGATGACTTTACCGAAAGGAAAGTTTTTGATTCGGGTAAGGATTTGCCATCACTGCTTGGAATATAGGGCAGGTAGCTGTTAGAGCATTGGACCAGTAACCGAAAGGTTGCTAGATCGAATCCCTGAGCTGACAAGGTTCTGCCCCTGAACAAGGCATTTAACCCACTGTTCCTAGGCTGTCATTGTAAAATAAGAATAAGACATGCCTAGTTAAATTTAAAAAATAAGCTGCTTTTCTTCCTTTGTCTCCTGTTGTAGCTAGCGTCACACGGCTAGCTGCGGAGACTTGGCTAACATGGCTAGATCGCTGCAAGGCTAGCTAGCCTACCGACTAGCTTTTCTACCGACGGGTAGAATTACTAGACCGACAGTCCTAGCACTGCTGCTTATCGGTCGAGAGCCAGGCTTTTGTTCAATGCAAGACCAACATAGCGCTAGCTTGCTTTGGCTAACTTTGTGCTAACTTCCCACGTGGCAAACACTAGCTACATTGACATAATTTTTTTGTACTTTTACTGCTTTTTCTCCCCAATTGGTAGTTAGTCTTGTCCATCGCTGCAACTCCCCTACAGACTCAGGAGAGGCGAAGGTCGAGAGCCATGCGTACTCTGAAACACGACCCTGCCAAGCCGCACTGCTCACTTAACCCGGAATAAAGCCGCCCCTATGTGTCGGAGGAAACATCGTCCAGCTGGTGACCGTGGTCAGCATGGAGGCGCCTGGCCCACCACAAGGAGTGGAAATCCCGGACGGCCAAACCCTCCCCTAACCCGGATGTCGCTGGGCCAATTGTGCGCCACCTCATGGTTCTCCCGGTCACAGCCAGCTGTGACAGCCTGGGATCGAACCCGGGTCTGCAGTGACGCCTCAAGCACTGCGATGCATTGCCTTAGACCGCTGCACCACTCAGGAGTACGTTGACATTGTTATAGGATTAGCTTCTCTGGCTTAACTGTGCTAACTAGCTAGGCTACTAGACCCAGTGACGAACGCTGGTAACGTTTGTTTGTACTTGGATTAGCTGTTTCTTGGAGCCATGAAACCTGCTAGCTCTGCCCAGGGGGTACCAAGTAGTGGATGTGAGAGGAGTGGATTTGAAAAATGCTGGAGCGTCTGCCTTCTCTTGCTCCAATTTCGCTCTGGTACTGCTGATCCACGAGCTCTGGGGCATGCATTTTTAATTTCCTTCCTTGTTCTTTTATTAGTCCTATTCTGTTGTATTTATTTAGCCTATTCCACCACTAATGTGCAGAGATGTTATGAGTCGACCAAGATATAGGTCACACAGCCTGTAACAGTGCTAAAGTTGTCTATCAACTGTAAAATGTGAGCGCAACTGAAGTATCTGATCATCAATAGATTAGAGAAAAAGCAAGTTGTTTTTTTAACAGTGGCCGCATATCATCAGGTAGGTCCTTGTTTAATAGCCTACTGTTTAATAGCCTGCTTCATAGTCACAAAAGTAGATGGGGTGTTTGTTTAAATTATATTTTTAAACAAAAAGGAATCGAGCAATTTATTCAAGGCAGTTTCTTTTCCTGTAAGGGCAGAACTTTTTTTGTTTAAAAAAGAAGCGATGAGTGGAATATCCGACAGCAAGGCCCCGGCCCCAGCACACCGGTTACTATGCGGGACGACCATTTCGGGCAAGGACACACATTCCCTGTGTGTCGTCTGCCTGGGTGTCAAACACAGCGAAGCAGAGTTCAACGACCCCCGGTCATGCATCCATTGTGTTTTTTTTGTTGCTAACACCCTCCACCAGAGAGTGCAGCGAGCAGCCCAACGTGGTTCGTCTCCCACTCTTAACTCGAGCGGGTAGACTGCCTTGCACCCCCAGCCCTCATGGGCCGACGTCTTGGATGGCTAGCCCTAGGACCTTCACCCACTTTTTCAGGGCTTGGCCCCAGAAGAAAGGGACCTCGTCATCGACGATGGCGAGGGTATGACCAACATCCTCCAGGCAGTGGAGAAAGAAGAGGACAAGGAGATGCAAGCTGCTCGGTTCTCTTCTGCCCTTTGTGGGGTACAACAGGAGAACTCCCCTCTCGCACCGTCCCAGGCAAACAACTTCTCCAAACTTGCGTGGCGGAAGCCAAACTCAATTGGAATGAACTGGCATGCTCCAAACCTGACTATCCGTAAATAAAAAAACAAGAAAATTATGTCGCCTGGTTTGCTTAATATAAGGAATTAGAAATTATTCATACTTTTTCTTTTCATACTTAAGAATATTTCAGCAATTACATTTACTTTTGATATTTAAGTATATTTAAGGCCAAATACTTTTAGACTTTTACTCAATTCGTCTTTTACTGGGTGACTTACCTTAATTGCAAATTACTTAGGTATCTTTACTTTTAGTCAAGTATGACAATTGAGTACTTATTCCACCACTGGGGTAGGCCGAGTAGCCACGATTCCCGGGTCACACACACATTTTTCAGATCCCCTAACAGGGGCCAGCAGTAGGGAAAAAGGTCCTTCGCTGCAGCCGTGTCGAGGTCCCGCTGATTTCATTCCCCTGTGGGTGCCCAACCTAGGGGTACGCCTCCTGCGGCAGAGAGGGCCAGGCAACAGTTCCCTCCGTGTTCTCTGGCCTGCCTCCTCTCAGGTGGAGCACAGACTCACCCGATACCGACGGCAGAGAGCCAGCTTGTGTTCTACTCCCAGTACTTCCTGGTTCCCAAAAAAGGGAGTGGGGGTTTGCCCCATTCTAGACCTACGATTCCTCAACAGCTATCTGATGAAGTTCACATTCTGTATGCTTACACTCAACATGCTGCCTCGCTCTATTCATCAAGGCGACTGGTTCACCTCAGTCAACCTGCAGGATGATTATTTTCACGTAAGCATCCTGCCAGCACACAAGACGTTTCTAAGGTTTGCTTTTCAAGGCACAGCCTACGAATGTCTCACTGTCCCATTCGGGCTAGCACAATCTTCCCGAACGTTCAGCAAGTGTGTAGAGGCTAAGAGGCTAAGAAACCAGTGGCTGAGAGTCTCTGCCTAAATAAATGATTACCTGCTTTGCTCCCCGACCCGCGAGCATATTTGTAACCCACCTCTCTCAGCTAGGGATCAAGATCAATCAGAAAAAGAGCTGTTTGGTGCCAACACAGAACAGAATGTAATGCTGGATTCTCACACTTAACAGTCCCCCCTTTGCTGCTGTAACAGCCTCCACTCTTCTGGTAAGGCTTTCCACTAGATGTTGGAACATTGCTGTGGGGACTTGCTTCCATTCAGCCACGAGCAGTAGTGAGGTTGGGCACTGATGCTGGGCGATTAGGTCCTCACTTGTAGTTGGTGTTCATCCCATAGGTGTTCGATAAAGTTGAGGTCAAGGCTCTGTGCAGGCCAGTCAAGTTCTTCCACAGCGATCTCAACAAACCATTTCTGTATGTACCTCGCTTTTGTGCATGGGGGCATTGTCATGCTGAAACAGGAAAGGGCCTTAACCAAATTGTTGCCACAATATTGGAAGCACAGAATCGTCTAGAATGTCATTGTATGCTGTAGCTTTAAGATTTCCCTTTACTGGAACTAAGGGGCCTAGCCCGAACTATGAAAAACAGCCCTAGTCCATTATTCCTCTTCCAACAAACTTTACAGTTGGTACTAAGCATTGGGGCAGGTAGACGTTCTCCTGGCATCCGCCAAATCCAGATTTGCCAGATGAAGTGTGATTCATTACTCCAGAGAACACGTTTCCACTTCTCCAGTGTCCAATGGCAGCGAGCTTTACACCACTCCAGCCAATGCTTGGCATTGCGCATGGTGATCTTAGGCTTGTGTGTGGCTGCTCGGCCATGGAAACCCATTTCATGAAGCTCCTGACGAACAGTTCTTGTGCTGACGTTGTTTCCAGAGGCAGTTTGGAACTCGGTAGCAACCGAGGATAGACGATTTATACGCGCTACATGCTTAAGCACTCAGCGGTCTCGTTCTGTGAACTTGTGTGGCCTACCACTTTGCGGCTGAGCTGTTGTTGCTCCTAGATGTTTCCACTTCACAATAACAGCACATACAGAAGACCAGGGCAGCTCAAGGAGGGCAGAAATGTGATAAACTGACTTGTTGGAAAGGTGTCATCCTATGACGGTGCCACGTTGAAAGTCGCTGAGCTCTTCAGCAAGGCCCTTCTACTGCCAATGTTTGTCTATGGAGATTGCATGGCCGTATGCTCGATTTTATACACCTGTCATCAACGGAAATAGCCGAATCCACTAATTTGAAGAGTTGTCCACATACATTTGTGTATATATAGTGTTGAACGCTGGTCAAACTGTTGTTTAGTCACTGTGAGTATATATGCAGTGCATTCGGAAATATTCAGACCTTTTTCCACATTTTGTTATGTTACAGCCTTATTCTAAAATGTATTAAATTGTTTTTTTCCTCATCAATCTACACACAATACCCCATAATGACAAAGCAAAAACAGGTTTTTAGAAATTTTTGCAATTTATAAATAAAAAAACTTAAATCACATTTACCTAAGTATTCAAACCCTTTACTCAGTACTTTGTTGAAGCACCTTGGGCAGCAATTACAGCCTTGAGTCTTCTTGGGTATGATGCTAGAAGTTTGGCACAGATGTATTTTGGGAGTTTCTCCCGTTCTTCTCTGCAGATCCTCTCAAGCTTTGTCAGTTTGGATGGGTAGCGTTGCTGCACAGCTATTTTCAGGTCCGGGCTCTGGCTGGGCCACTCAGAGACTTGTCCCGAAGCCACTTCTGCGTTATCTTGGCTGTGGGCTTAGGGTTGTTGTCCTGTTGGAAGGTGAACCTTCGCCCCAGTAAGATGTCTTGAGCAGATTTTCATCAAGGATCTCTCTGTACTTTGCTCCGTTCATCTTTCCCTCGATCCTGACTAGTCTCTTAGTCCCTGCTGCTGAAAAACATCCCCACAGCATGATTCTGCCACTACCATGCTTCACTGTAGGGATGATATTGTATAAGTGATGAACGGTGCCTGGTTTCCTCCAGACGTGATGCTTGGCCAAAGAGTTCAATCTTGGTTTCATCAGACCAGAGAATCTTGTTTTTCATGGTCTGAGAGTCTTTAGGTGCCTTTTGGCAAACTCCAAGCGGACTGTCATGTGCCTTTTACTGAGTAGTGGCTTCTGGAATGTTCTCCCATCTCCACAGAGGAACTCTGGAGCTCTATCAGAGTGACCATCGTGTTCTGGGTAACCTCCCTGACCAAGGCCCTTCTCCCCCGATTGCTCAGTTTGGCTGTGCGGCCAGCTCTAGGAAGAGTCTTGGTGGTTCCAAACTTCTGCCATTTAAGGATGATGTAGGCCACTGTGTTCTTGGGGACCGTCAATGCTGCAGAAATGTTTTGGTACCCTTGTCCAGATCTGTGCCTCGACACAATCCTGTATCGAAGGTCTACGGGCAATTCCTTTGACATCATGGCTTGGTTTTTTTCTCTGACATGCACTGTCAACTGTGGGACCTTATATAGACAGGTGTGTGCCTTTCCAAATCATGTCCAATCAATTAAATTTACCACAGGTGGACTCGAATCAAGTTGCTGGAACATCTCAAGGATGATCAATGGAAACAGGATGCACCTGAGCTCAATTTCAAGTCTCATAGCAACGGGTCTGAATACTTATGTAAATAAGGTATTTCTGTTTTTTAAATTTTTCTAAAAACCTGTTTTCGCTTTGTTATTAAGGGATATTCTGTGTAGATTGCTGAGGAATTTTTTTGTATTTAATCCATTTTAGAATAAGGCTATAACATAACAAAATGTGGACAAAATCAAGGGGTCTGAATGCTTTCCGAAGGCACTGTACATGATTGACATCGGGAAAAGAGGGTGGGCACTGATCATTGATAGTGATGTAAACCTGCTATTTAGCTAGCTCGATTTCTTTTACTCGTTGTAATTTCGGTCTTTCTGACTGACTCTGCTACGAGTGTCAGCCAACCAGACTGAATGTTGATGATGTAGGCTAAATCAAGTGTTACTCAGATATTATGCCTCTGTTAATATTTAAACTAGGAAGCTATAGCTACACACACTCGACCGGCGACTGCATCTCTCAAGTCATGCATGTCTGGATACCGGGCGCGACTAAGGAAAAAGGTGTAACCGGGCGCACACTAGCCGACTGCAATTAGGGGCGTTTTCAGATTTTGGCAGTTCTCGATGTCGAGATACACCCATTGATGCACGTCATTGGTCCGTGGCCGTTTCTTTTGAGTCGGGGACAACAGTTGTTGACAACTGTAGCATTTTAGTTAAGCCTAACCCTAACACTTTTCCTAACATTAACCTGCCACGTTAGTTATCCTAACCTGCAACGTTAGTTATCCCAACCTGCCACGTTAGTTATCCTAACCTGCAACGTTAGTTATCCTAACCTGCAACGTTAGTTATCCCAACCTGCCACGTTAGTTATCCCAACCTGCAACGTTAGTTATCCTAACCTCCTAAACAAATAATTTGTGTTGAGAAACCATCAGTCTCATAACACCGGAACGGATCAGCGGCAGGTATCAATGTTCGTTTCCTGATATCAGGGAACACCTATGTCAAGAAATGCCTCGAATTGCAGTCTGCAATTACACCATATTCTGCGAGCTCCTTACAGGGCAGATCAACAGGGGCAACCAACCACATGATTACTCACGAGCACTGGGTTCCAAACAACAATGACAAAGAAATGTATAACAAAAAAAAGAAAATTTGAGAATTATACCAACCAGCCAAAATGGTACTTTGGTGATTGGAAAGGCAAAGGGACATGTGCTCTGCCCAGGTAGAGCCCTATCTCTGCATGTGCCTGCTTACCAATCCTCTGTATCTGAGGTTTTATGCTGAAGGAAGGCGTTCTCCACTGTTAAGGTCTATCTAGTCGCTATCTCGGTCTGTCATGTTTGAAAAGTGGCACTTCGCTTACATCCAGTTCCCAAGCCTGGGATTTGTCTATTGTGCTTGAGGCTATTTCACAGCAGCCTTTTGAGCCGGAGATGAAATATCTCTCCTTTCAGATACACTTTATATACAAAAGTATGTGGACACCCCTTCAAATTAGTGGATTCGGCTATTTCAGCCACATTCGTTGCTGACAGGTGTATAAAATCGAGCACAGAGCCATGAAATCTCCATAGACAAACATTGGCAGTAGAATGTCCTTAATGCCACCTTTCCAGCAAGTCAGTTCGTCAAACTTCTGCCTTACTAGAGCTGCCCCGGTCAACTGCAAGTACTGTAAAGCGGAAACGTCTAGGAACAACAACGGCTCAGCCGCGAAGTGGTTGGCCACACAAGCTCACAGAACGGGAGCGCTGAAGCGCGTAGTGCGTATAAATTGTCTGTCCTCGGTTGCAACACTCACTACCGAGTTCCAAACTGCCTCTGGAAGCTGTTCATTGGGAGCTTCATGAAATGGATTTCCATGGCCGAGCAGCTGCACCGAAGCCTAAGGTCACCTTGCGCAATGCCATGTGTCGGCTAGAGTGGTGTAAAGCCCGCCGCCATTGGACTCTGGAGCAGTGGAAACGCATTCTCTGGAGTGATGAATGAAGCTTTACCATCTGGCAGTCCGATGGACGAATCTGGGTTTGGCGGATGCCAGGAGAACATCTACCTGCCCAAATGCATAGTGCCAACTGTAAAGTTTGATGGAGGGGGAATAATAGTCTGGGGCTGTTTTTCATGGTTTGGGCTAGGCCCCTTAGTTCCAGTGAAGGGAAATCTTAGCGCTACAGCATACAATGACATTGTAGATGATTCTGTGCTTCCAATTTTGTGGCAACAGTTTGGGGAAGGACCTTTCCTGTTTCAGCATGACAATCCCGCCATGCACAAAGCGAGGTCCATACAGAAATGCTTTGTCCTGACCTCAACTCTATCGAACACCTTTGGGATGAACGCCAACTGCAAGTGAGGCCAACATCAGTGCCCGACCTTACTAATGCTCGTGGCTGAATGGAAGCAAGTCCCCGCAGCAATGTTCCAACATCTAGTGGAAAGCCTTACCAGAAGACTGGAGGCTGTTACAGCAGCAAATGGATGTTTTTAGCAGCAAAATGGGGACTAACTCCATTTTAAACACCCATGATTTTGGAATGAGATGTTCGATGAGCAGGTGTCCACATCCTTTTGATCATGTAGTGTATCTCTCCTTTAAGACTGCTTTACTAGTTGCCCTTATGTCTGCAAAGTTAGTGAGTGAGCTACAGTACATTCACAGTTTGCCCGGGGCTTTTCCAATGTCACCTTCTTGCCCAACCCGCCTTTATACCCAAGGTTAGCGGCAATTACAATTGTCTCGCCATGGAGCTTGTGGCTTTCCACCCGCCCATCTTTCCCTTCTATGGAAGGTGAGCGGCTACATCGTTTGTGTCCAGTACACACATTGCTCATATACTTGGATAGGACGAAAGCTTTTCCCAAGCACAACCAACTTTTTAGGTCCTGGGCACCTCCCTGCAAGGGGAGGCCCCTCTCTCATCAACGATTGTCTTATATTGGATTGTGGAAACTATTATATTTGCCTATAATAGCAAGGGGTTACATCTTCCGGAAGGCCTAAAGGCTCACTCTTTGGGCACTGTTCAAGGGCATCTCTTTGCAGGAGATTTGCAATACAGCTTGTTGGGCATCCCCTCATACTTTTTAAGTTCTACCGACTAGACGTCACTGCACCTTCATTGGCGCATACTGTCCTCAGTGTCGGAGCCTCTGAGGGTTGATATTGAGACTGCCTGGCTTCAGAGAGCATGTGTGATACTGGAGTTGGTCATATCCCACAGAGAGACGTCGAAGCAAATAATTGAAAGAGAACTTAAGGTTACTTGCGTAACCCCGGTTCTCTGATATCATGAGTGAGACATCTCACCACATTCCCCTACTCGCCAAAGTGTGAGGAAGTTCGGATCGCGAATGATCAGAGGGCAGGTGAGCGGCTCTTTAGTATGAGGGGCTCTCTCATTCGCCACTCAGCCTGTTTGTCTCCGACAGAAGTGTATGATTGGTCCTTCGAATCCCAACAGTGAGATGTCTCACTCATAATATCAGAGAACCGGGGTTAAGCAAGTAACCTTAAGTTGACAAGAGCATGCAAGAAAAGATTCTAACAGAATAGACTAACAGCAGCAGATAGAATGGGGAGTCTGTAGATGAAAAAGGCACTGAAGTAGATAAACCTTTCCTATGTATTGTGTATGTATGCTGGCCGTGGAGACTACACATGAGCAGACATCCTAAGTAAGGATGGTCAAATGTAGTGCACTATAATGGAAATAGGGTGCCATTTAGGATGCTACCAAATACATTAATCAAACATGAATCAAGAATTCCCATACATGCCATGCATCTAAGATGTACGTGTAGGTAGGTGCTCAATATTTTCTGATGGTGATCTGATATAACATGTATATTAAGACATTGGCAATGTTGGAGAGGAACGTGGAGTAAACTGGACAGTTTGAACATGCGACTGCAGTACATTAAAGACTCGGTGCTGGAGAAGATAATAGCGCTATTCAGGTATGGTTGAATGATGTCATTGTCTGGTTACAACTACAGTGTTTAAATCACAAGGTTTTCATAAAGTGTGCTCTCAATTGAAATGACAAGCAAACTTGCAATACAAAACATTATGTCAATGATTGATTCCACACCACATGCAACCTGTTTTGATCTAGGTATCTATATTTCATGTAGTCATATTACTGATACGATTTGAATCACTGCAGTTAAATCCTAGAAATATATTGATTAAATGAGATAGCCTCTGGCATAGCAGGGGATATTTAAAAGTCCCAGATAAAATGTTCCTGTTGGATCAGTACTATGGGTCCAACGGGATAGGTGAGTAATAATAAACACATGACTGCTCTGATGAAGATGCTCACATGCAGACTTCCTCATACAATCACATGTAATGTTTTTTTTATTTGACCTTTATTTAACCAGGAAATACCCTTGAGGTTAGAACCCTCTTTTGCGAGGGGGACCTGGCAGCCCTCACATATATACTGAACAAAAATATAAACGCAAGATGCAACAATTTCAACGATTTCAAATGAGTTACAGTTCATAGGAAATTAGTCATTTGAAAAAATTAATTAGGCCCTAATCTATGCTATTCACATGACTGGGAATACAGATATGCATCTGTTGGTCACAGATACCTTAAAAAAAGCTATGTTTGTGTGTCAGAAAACCAGTCCGTATCTGGTGTGACCAACATTTGCCTCATGCAGCGGGACACATCTCCTGATAAGGCTGTTGATTGTGGCCTGTGGAATGTTGTCCCACTCCTCTTCAATGGCTATGCGAAGTGGCTGGATATTGGCAGGAACTGGAAGACGCTGTCAATCCAGAGCATCCCAAACGTGTTCAACGGGTGACATGTCTGGTGAGTATGCAGCCCATGGAAGAACTGGGACATTTTCAGCTTCCAGGAATTGTGTACAGATCCTTGTAAAATGGGGCCGTGCATTATCATGCTGAAATTATGAGATGATAGCGGCGGATGAATGGCACAACAGTGGGCCTCAGGATCTCGTCACGGTATCACTGTGCACTTCCGGAGCGAGCAGTCGCACTTCGCTTCGCTCCACAGGTAATATTACACTTCTTTACATTACAACGGTTTGGTTTGTTTGATCTGAGCAATTTTTCTTAGCTATCAAAGATAATTGTGTAGTTTAGAGTAATTAGAGTAATTATCGAGGCTAGCTATTTTTTCGTCCTCCTAACGTAGTCAACACTGCTAGCTGCTAGCTAGTCAACACTGCTAGCTAGCCAACCTCTACCGACTAGCAGCACTGTAGAAACTATTACATTACAATGGAACGACTTGATTAGTGTAGTGTTAGTGTTAGTTAGCTAGCTACATAGTTGTCTTTGCTGTCTTTGTATCTAAGATAATTGTGTAGTTTAGAGTAATTATCGAGGTTAGCTAGCCAGCCGCGACGCGACGCCTTGTCCAGACTCCAGACTTAGTCAACACACCTAGTCATCAAACCCACTGCTAACTAGTGGGTTTGCTAGCTAGCCAACCGTTACCGACTAGCAGCGCTGTAGATACTAATACATTACAATGGAACGATTTGACTAGTGCAGTGTTAGCTAGCTAGCTACATAGTTGTCTTTGTCATAGCTTGATAATTGTGTAGTTTAGTAATTATCGAGGTTAGCTAGCCAGCTATTTCCGTCCCCCGCGACGCCATTGTTCCATACCTAGCCAACTATTACCGACGAGCAGCATTGTAGAAACTAAATACATTACAAAGGAACGTCTTGATTAGTGTTATGTTAGCTAGCTACAAAGTTGCTTTTGTATAATAGCCAACCTCTACCGACTAGCAGCACTGTAGAAACTATTACATTACAACGGAACGACTTGATCAGTGTAGTGTTAGTGTTAGTTAGCTATCATTTTAGTCAATAAGATTTTCGCAACGTAAGTTTAACTTTCTGAACATTCGAGACGTGTAGTCCACTTGTCATTCCAATCTCCTTTGCATTAGCGTAGCCTCTTCTGTAGCTTGTCAACTATGTGTCTGTCTATCCCTGTTCTCTCCCCTCTGCACAGGCCATACAAACGCTCCACACCGCGTGGCCGCTGCCACTCTAACCTGGTGGTCCCAGCGCGCACGACCCACGTGGAGTTCCAGGTCTCCGGCAGCCTCTGGAACTGCCGGTCTGCGGCCAACAAGGCTGAGTTCATCTCAGCCTATGCTACCCTCCAGTCCCTAGACTTCCTGGCGCTGACGGAAACATGGATTACCACAGATAACACTGCTACTCCTACTGCTCTCTCCTCGTCTGCCCACGTGTTCTCGCATACCCCTAGAGCATCGAGCCAGCGGGGTGGTGGCACTGGAATCCTCATCTCTCCCAAGTGGACATTCTCTCTTTCTCCCCTGACCCATCTGTCTATCTCCTCATTTGAATTCCATGCTGTCACAGTTACCAGCCCTTTCAAGCTTAACATCCTTATCATTTATCGCCCTCCAGGTTCCCTTGGAGAGTTCATCAATGAGCTTGACGCCTTGATAAGTTCCTGTCCTGAGGATGGCTCACCTCTCACAGTTCTGGGTGACTTTAACCTCCCCAGGTCTACCTTTGACTCATTCCTCTCTGCCTCCTTCTTTCCACTCCTCTCCTCTTTTGACCTCACCCTCTCACCTTCCCCCCTACTCACAAGGCAGGCAATACGCTTGACCTCATCTTTACTAGATGCTGTTCTTCCACTAATCTCATTGCAACTCCCCTCCAAGTCTCCGACCACTACCTTGTATCCTTTTCCCTCTCGCTCTCATCCAACACTTCTCACTCTGCCCTTACTCGGATGGTATTGCGCCGTCCCAACCTTCGCTCTCTCTCTCCCGCTACTCTCTCCTCTTCCATCCTATCATCTCTTCCCTCTGCTCAAACCTTCTTCAACCTATCTCCTGATTCTGCCTCCTCAACCCTCCTCTCCTCCCTTTCTGCATCCTTTGATTTTCTCTGTCCCCTATCCTCCAGGCCGGCTCGGTCCTCCCCTCCTGCTCCGTGGCTCGACGACTCACTGCGAGCTCACAGAACAGGGCTCCGGGCAGCCGAGCGGAAATGGAGGAAAACTCGCCTCCCTGCGGACCTGGCATCCTTTCACTCCCTCCTCTACATTCTCCTCTTCTGTCTCTGCTGCTAAAGCCACTTTCTACCACTCTAAATTCCAAGCATCTGCCTCTAACCCTAGGAAGCTCTTTGCTACCTTCTCCTCCCTCCTGAATCCTCCTCCCCCTCCCCCCCTCCTCCCTCTCTGCGGATGACTTCGTCAACCATTTTGAAAAGAAGGTTGATGACATCCGATCCTCGTTTGCTAAGTCAAACGACACCGCTGGTCCTGCTCACACTGCCCTACCCTGTGCTTTGACCTCTTTCTCCCCTCTCTCTCCAGATGAAATCTCACGTCTTGTGACGGTCGGCCGCCCAACAACCTGCCCACTTGACCCCATCCCCTCCTCTCTTCTCCAGACCATTTCCGGAGACCTTCTCACCTCGCTCATCAACTCATCCTTGACCGCTGGCTATGTCCCTTCCGTCTTCAAGAGAGCGAGAGTTGCACCCCTTCTGAAAAAACCTACACTCGATCCCTCCGATGTCAACAACTACAGACCAGTATCCCTTCTTTCTTTTCTCTCCAAAACTCTTGAACGTGCCGTCCTTGGCCAGCTCTCCTGCTATCTCTCTCAGAATGACCTTCTTGATCCTAATCAGTCAGGTTTCAAGACTGGGCATTCAACTGAGACTCTTCTTCTCTGTGTCACGGAGGCTCTCCGCACTGCTAAAGCTAACTCTCTCTCCTCTGTTCTCATCCTTCTAGACCTATCTGCTGCCTTTGATACTGTGAACCATCAGATCCTCCTCTCCACCCTCTCCGAGCTGGGCATCTCCGGCACGGCCCACGCTTGGATTGCGTCCTACCTGACAGGTCGCTCCTACCAGGTGGCGTGGCGAGAATCTGTCTCCGCACCACGTGCTCTCACCACTGGTGTCCCCCAGGGCTCTGTTCTAGGCCCTCTCCTATTCTCACTATACACCAAGTCACTTGGCTCTGTCATATCCTCACATGGTCTCTCCTATCATTGCTATGCAGACGACACACAATTAATCTTCTCCTTTCCCCCTTCTGATAACCAGGTGGCGAATCGCATCTCTGCATGTCTGGCAGACATATCAGTGTGGATGACGGATCACCACCTCAAGCTGAACCTCGGCAAGACGGAGCTGCTCTTCCTCCCGGGGAAGGACTGCCCGTTCCATGATCTCACCATCACGGTTGACAACTCCCTTGTGTCCTCCTCCCAGAGTGCTAAGAACCTTGGCGTGACCCTGGACAACACCCTGTCGTTCTCCACTAACATCAAGGCGGTGACCCGATCCTGTAGGTTCATACTCTACAACATTCGCAGAGTACGCCCCTGCCTCACACAGGAAGCGGCGCAGGTCCTAGTCCAGGCACTTGTCATCTCCCGTCTGGATTACTGCAACTCGCTGTTGGCTGGGCTCCCTGCCTGTGCCATTAAACCCCTACAACTCATCCAGAACGCCGCAGCCCGTCTGGTGTTCAACCTTCCCAAGTTCTCTCACGTCACCCCGCTCCTCCGCTCTCTCCACTGGCTTCCAGTTGAAGCTCGCATCCGCTACAAGTCCATGGTGCTTGCCTACGGAGCTGTGAGGGGAACGGCACCTCCGTACCTTCAGGCTCTGATCAGGCCCTACACCCAAACAAGGGCACTGCGCTCATCCACCTCTGGCCTGCTCGCCTCCCTACCTCTGAGGAAGCACAGTTCCCGCTCAGCCCAGTCAAAACTGTTCGCTGCTCTGGCACCCCAATGGTGGAACAAGCTCCCTCACGACGCCAGGACAGCGGAGTCAATCACCACCTTCCGGAGACACCTGAAACCCCACCTCTTTAAGGAATACCTGGGATAGGATAAAGTAATCCTTCTAACCCCCCCCCCCTAAAATATTTAGATGCACTATTGTAAAGTGGTTGTTCCACTGGATATCATAAGGTGAATGCACCAATTTGTAAGTCGCTCTGGATAAGAGCGTCTGCTAAATGACTTAAATGTAATGTGAATGTAAATTGGCATTCAATTGTTTGGCCTTTTATTGTCCCCAGCACAAGGTGCATCTGTGTAATGATCATTCTGTTTTTTTAAATGTATTTTACCTTTATTTAACAAGTCCGTTAAGAACAAATTCTTATTTTCAATGACGGCCTAGGAACAGTGGGTTAACTACCTTGTTCAGGGGCAGAACGACATATTTTTACCTTGTTACCTTGTTGTTTAATCAGCTTCTTGAAATGCCACAACTTTCAGGTGCATGGATTATCTTGGCAAAGGAGAAATGCTCACTAACAAGGATGTAAACAAATTTGTGCACATAATTTGAGAGAAATAAGATGTTTGTGTGCCTATGGGACATTTCTGGGATCTTATATTTCAGCTTAAGAAACATGGGACCAACACTGTGTGTTGTGTTTATTTTTGTTCAGTATACATTTACATTTAAGTCATTTAGCAGACGCTCTTATCCAGAGCGACTTACAAATTGGGGCATTCACCTTATGATATCCAGTGGGTGGGGGGGTGGGGGGGGGGGTGGGGGGTTAGAAGGATTACTTTATCCTATCCTAGGTATTCCTTAAAGAGGTGGGGTTTCAGGTATCTACATCATCACACGATGATATCCATGCAGGCACTCAATATGCATTTGATTGCTATTCTATGTAGATGGCACACTTGTTTATTGATTATAATAATACCAAGAGTTTGAGAAGAGTTATGAGGCCATGCTGCACATATTTCATCATCTGACCATACATAATGAATGAACCATTCACAAACATTCATCACAACTAACATAGGTCTGGAGAGAAATAATATATACTGTATTTGATATTCATACTCATTTGTACACATTTTTTTGTGCTTCAATGGCCATGCTATTTTACAGGCTTATCACAGCAGGCTGGGAGTAAATCCACAGTTTTGGTGGAACAACACACCACTGACATAGGAATCGGACTCAGTGTGTAGACTGAAGTCTTAGCCTTCTGTAGTTAGAGACATCTCTCACCGTTTAGCTGTAAATAGGCATTTTACCCTGATGTTTTGTACTGTCAATCTGTGTTCATGATTTAACTCAATTGCCCAAGCTGTCAAATTATTTATCTGGAGTTCAATCAATCCAATATGAGAAATCAATCACAATGAAACTAAGAACTATTATCAAAAACAATGTGCCTCACTTTGCACAAATGAAGTGGTTGATTTAGATCTACTTCCAAAAGATTCTATCTCTTCAATACGCCCCATGTATGACAATGTAATGATAACACTCAATTCCCCATGGACAGAAAAGAGCAGACGCTCTGAGTTAGCTACTACTACTACTCAAATCCCATAGGATCATAGGACCATGTGTTTCAGTGTCCCTGATGCATTTCTTCTGTTATTAATTCAGCAGTTTCAGCAGATGTTTGGGCTGACATGCATGATACTCTCCTGTGTGTTCTTGACATTTCATCCTGAGAAAGCGTAACAAATATATGACTTCAAGAAAAACTTTTATGTAAAAAATAAATGTAAAAAATCTACCAATGTGAGTGCCAGCTGTATTAAGCAATCACTAACTTGGCTTCACCTCCTCATGTAATGGCAATTTTCATGGCTGGAACCATTTCCTGTGAACTAATTAACAGTGGATTAGACGTGGTGTTGCTTTGGACCGGAGCAGGAAGGCTTATCCTCTGTTTGTCCGTTACTCCATCCTCCAAGCCCTTGATTGCAATGACAGCAGAGGACAGTTGCCTAAGTAATTTGACTGCATAAATAATACTGCTATAATACATGGCCAGGCAGCCACATTTCAGAATAGAAGAGAACATTGTGTAAGTGTGTCGTGTTTACACTTTTGTCAACTCGCATCCTTGTCAGTAATTTATAGTGGCATCTGTATGTGTCCTCTATCTTCCTGGAAAGAAGCCCTCATCTCCCTTCCTCTCTCCTGTCAAGTCTTGCTGCATGCCTGTCATTCTGCCCTAGACACCATCAGAAAGTCCCTTCACTGAGCTGCTATCTGTCACTATACTGAGAGGAGGGAATTAATCAAAAGGCAGTTTTCCTGACAGAATGACTTTGAAATTCATGGAATGTCCCTGATGGTTAGAAAGGTCAAAGGCATATCAAAACAGACACATTGTTTTCCTTATTCCTCACATCAAATAATGGGTTTTGCTGAGGGAGGAAGTGCTTTCCTTTCTTTACCTATTTATTTCCATATTCCACAACATATTAAACATGTGCTGTAGCCTATACTTTCACCTTTAGATACACAGCAGATACACATGGGGAGAAAATGCTAATTTAATTGACTGCTCTACTATAATCCTGACGGATAATCCTGAGATTAGTTCCTGTGGTGGGCTGGTGCCAAGTGGAGGTCTGGACACAAGGCCCTAATGAGATGGTAGGGACTCTAGCCACAATCCATGGCTGTGTCCTACATAGCATCCTATTGCCTACATAGTGCACTACCTTTGAGCAGAGCCCTATGGGGCTATGTAGGGAATAGGGTGCCATTTCTGACACAATGGCCACCAACAACCATGACCTATTTATTACCTTACCTCCCTTATCTTACCTCATTTGCACACAATGTATATAGACTTTTTTTTTTCCTACTGTGTTATTGACTATGGTTGTTTATTCCATGTGTAACTCTGTGTTGTTGTATGTGTCGAACTGCTCTGCTTTATCTTGGCCAGGTCGCAGTTGTAAATGGGAACTTGTTCTCAACTAGCCTACCTTGTTAAATAAAGGTGAAAAACAAAAAAAAACAAAAAAAAACTATCCTCTGTCTCAGTACTGGATTGCATAACAATTAGAAAGGATGGTGTTACAATGAAAAAGACTGGATGAGAAGATGTCAGCCCAGCTCTAGTCCTTATTTATTTATATATATACTGCTCAAAAAAATAAAGGGAACACTTAAACAACACATCCTAGATCTGAATGAAAGAAATAATCTTATTAAATACTTTTTTCTTTACATAGTTGAATGTGCTGACAACAAAATCCCACAAAAATAATCAATGGAAATCCAATTTATCAACCCATGGAGGTCTGGATTTGGAGTCACACTCAAAATTAAAGTGGAAAACCACACTACAGGCTAATCCAACTTTGATGTAATGTCCTAAAAACAAGTCAAAATGAGGCTCAGTAGTGTGTGTGGCCTCCACGTGCCTGTATGACCTCCCTACAACGCCTGGGCATGCTCCTGATGAGGTGGCGATGGTCTCCTGAGGGATCTCCTCCCAGACCTGGACTAAAGCATCCGCCAACTCCTGGACAGTCTGTGGTGCAACGTGGCGTTGGTGGATGGAGCGAGACATGATGTCCCAGATGTGCTCAATTGGATTCAGGTCTGGGGAACGGGCGGGCCAGTCCATAGCATCAATGCCTTCCTCTTGCAGGAACTGCTGACACACTCCAGCCACATGAGGTCTAGCATTGTCTTGCATTAGGAGGAACCCAGGGCCAACCGCACCAGCATATGGTCTCACAAGGGGTCTGAGGATCTCATCTCGGTACCTAATGGCAGTCAGGCTACCTCTGGCGAGCACATGGAGGGCGGTGCGGCCCCCCAAAGAAATGCCACCCCACACCATGACTGACCCACCGCCAAACCGGTCATGCTGGAGGATGTTGCAGGCAGCAGAACGTTCTCCACGGCGTCTCCAGACTGTCACGTCTGTCATGTGCTCAGTGTGAACCTACTTTCATCTGTGAAGAGCACAGGGCGCCAGTGGCGAATTTGCCAATCTTGGTGTTCTCTGGCAAATGCCAAACTTCCTGCACGGTGTTGGGCTGTAAGCACAACCCCCACCTGTGGATGTCGGGCCCTCATACCACCCTCATGGAGTCTGTTTCTGACCGTTTGAGCAGACACATGCACATTTGTGGCCTGCTGGATGTCATTTTGCAGGGCTCTGGCAGTGCTTCTCCTGCTCCTCCTTGCACAAAGGCAGAGGTAGCGGTCCTGCTGCTGGGTTGTTGCCCTCCTACGGCCTCCTCCACGTCTCCTGATGTACTGGCCTGTCTCCTGGTAGCGCCTCCATGCTCTGGACACTACGCTGACAGACACAGCAAACCTTCTTGCCACAGCTCGCATTGATGTGCCATCCTGGATGAGCTGCACTATCTGAGCCACTTGTGTGGGTTGTAGACTCCGTCTCATGCTACCACTAGAGTGAAAGCATCGCCAGCATTCAAAAGTGACCAAAACATCAGCCAGGAAGCATAGGAACTGAGAAGTGGTCTGTGGTCCCCACCTGCAGAACCACTCCTTTATTGGGGGTGTCTTGCTAATTGCCTATAATTTCCACCTGTTGTCTATTCCATTTGCACAACAACATGTGAAATTTATTGTCAATCAGTGTTGCTTCCTAAGTGGACAGTTTGATTTCACAGAAGTGTGATTGACTTGGAGTTACATTGTGTTGTTTAAGTGTTCCCTTTATTTTTTTGAGCAGTGTATATATATATATATATATATATATACATACATACATACATACATACATACATACATACATACAGAAAGGGGGAGGGGTTTAGGATACGTTTAATTAAAGGTAGACAGTGGTTGTTCACCTCGATCTCTGTCACTCTCTACAGGTAGAAAAGACAACCAAAAAGGCAACTATAAACTCCACCAGTTTGTAGTTCTTTGATTCTGCTATCCTCTGTCTCAGCCCCGAGAATGCTGTTCCGCATCCAGCCTGAGATCCAGGCAGGAGCCTTGACCACAAAGGAATGACTTTGGTCTAAGGTTGCAAAGGGAGTGTTTATTACTGGACATTTTTGAAGTTTACCTGTAAAATACCAGAATTTTGTTATCTTTCAAGGATTTTATGTAATCTATCACAAGACATCTAGTGGCTCTTTTGGGTACTTTAGATTATCA
This sequence comes from Salmo trutta, assembly GCF_901001165.1. Lineage (NCBI taxonomy): Eukaryota > Metazoa > Chordata > Actinopteri > Salmoniformes > Salmonidae > Salmo > Salmo trutta. The sequence continues at coordinate 9,349,446 of NC_042989.1, read as the reverse complement.
CAGGTGTCTAATTATATTTGGCCCTCTCTGGCCTCATCCAATGTAAAATACTCTATAAAATAATGAAATAAGATGATTTTAAAATAAAAAATGTAATGACAACGATGTAAAACATCCTAAATATAAACCATCAACTTAGTGAATAACATTGGTGTTTAATATGATGGTTTCAGCATGAAATATGCTTTAAATTTTATTTTATTATGTCTATGTATTTGTTGTCAACGTTTTGTCATCAAACTAGTGGCAGTTGTGAAAAAAGGCAATAGTTGGACGAGTTGCAGAGGTAATTGAAAATAATGCCATTGTTGATTTGATGCTTTTTTCATTAATTAGGCTATTTTCTCTTGAACCATATGGTCTATCTATTCAATGTGGTCTTAGAGCATTTTATATTGTTCTGTATGTAAATCCGACACTGCATTTAGTATGATATGTTACAACTGTATGTTATGTATTAATTTGTGATGTCCATCATTCATTTCCTATGATGTGTTATGAATTACAATTAGTATGATATATTACGAATAGCAATTCGTACAATATGTTACGGATTTGCAAATGTACAGTATGTTACGAATTCCAATTTGTTACGGCTAACGCTAGCTAGGGGTGGCTATGTGGCTAACGCTAACGTTAGCTAGCTGGGTAACGTTAGCTAGGCTATGGGTTAGGGTTAGTAGTTAGCTTAAAGGGGAGGGCTAGCTAACGTGCAAAAAAGTATGCTAAAGTTGTCCGTGATGAGGTTCGAACACATAACCTATGGGTTGCTAGACGTTTGAACTATACGCCCAACTAGTAAGTAGTTGCAAAGTTGCTAAAATTGTCCGTGATGAGATTCGAACACGCAACCTTTGGGTTGCTAGACATCTGTTTTATGTAACCATACCAAACGTAACATATTGTATCATATTAATTTGAGTGTCCACGATTAAAATTTGCTATCTTACTTCTAGTCTATGATACCAGTCTGATCTATTAGAAACTCATGGACAAAAATTCTAGTATATATGAGTATTTTTTTATTTATTATTCAAGTATAAATGACCAAAGATTGACATAAATGTTCTATTAATTACCAAAATTACTGAAAATTCCGGTAACTTTGGTAAATTACCGGTAGCTGTGCAACCCTTCACTGGTCCACTTCTATACTTCTAGCGGTTTGATGCAGCCTTTCAAAATAAGTTTTACCACATGGTCATGTATGCATCCCAAATGGCACCCTATTCCCTATATCAGGAGTATTCAAATATTACCCTACGAGGTCCAGAGTACTGCTGGATTTCTGTCCTAACTGATAATTGATTGCACCCAACTTTTGTCTCAAGTCTATAAATCAGTCCTTGATTAGAGGGGAAGAATTTAAAAAAAAGTTGTGTAAGTATGGCTTCAAGGTCTATGTTTGAATTTGACGGCCGTATATAGTGTACTCTTTTTAACCAGAGGCTCTTCTCAAAAGTAGTGCACTAAATAGGGATAAGGGTTCCATTTGAGACGTAGCCAATGAGTTACAGGATATTTTCTCACTATTTCTTTGACTGGGTTTGAGGAGTTCTGGAAGAGGTGCCACTGCAGACCTTTATTTTCCTCAAGTGCCAAACTATTTGCACATTCTGTTTTTGGGGAATTCATATTGTAGAGATGAGATTTACATTTACATTTTTACATTTAAGTCATTTAGCAGATGCTCTTATCCAGAGCGACTTACAAATTGGTGCATTCACCTTATGATATCCAGTGGAACAACCACTTTACAATAGTGCATCTAAATCTTTTAAGGGGGGGGGGGGTTAGAAGGATTACTTTATCCTATCCCAGGTATTCCTGAAAGAGGTGGGGTTTCAGGTGTCTCCGGAAGGTGGTGATTGACTCCGCTGTCCTGGCGTCGTGAGGGAGCTTGTTCCACCATTGGGGTGCCAGAGCAGCGAACAGTTTGGACTGGGCTGAGCGGGAACCGTGCTTCCTCAGAGGTAGGGGGGCCAGCAGGCCAGAGGTGGATGAACGCAGTGCCCTTGTTTGGGTGTAGGGCCTGATCAGAGCCTGAAGGTATGGAGGTGCCGTTCCCCTCACAGCTCCGTAGGCAAGCACCATGTTGAGATGAACTCAACAACCTTGTCTCAGATTTGTATAGCATCTCATGCAATGGGTGTCAGAATCACAGCAAATTCACTGCACGACTTAACAAGATTCTTACAACAGATGTGGAAGGGGCTTTCAGTGTGCGGGTGTGCGACTTCCACTGTTTATGTGAATATTCCTGATTTACACATTGACTTTTAATTTCCGCACTCTTCAAGTAGCCTAACCACAATAATGAAATGTTATACTGTATATAGTAATAATTATAAGACAGGATGATCTCCATGAATTTATGACTTTAATTTAATCTATTACGACCTGCTTTGGATTCAAATTTCTATTCCTGTGTAAGTCATTAATTGTTGGGGGCACATTGTGAGCATTAAAATATGATTCACTGCAATGCATAAGATATAAAGCTACTCCTAAAGGGAATGACATTGACCATGGGTGACATGACATTCAACTGAAATAATGAGGTTGACATTCATGACCACTGGAACGTCCCAAATGGATCACTTCTGCTGTTCCCTGGATTTAAACATGGTATAAATGGATGTTGTCGGAAGATATTCTTCAGAAAATATTCAGACCCCTTGACTTTTTCCACCTTGTTACGATGCAGCCTTATTCTAAAATGGATGAAATTGTTTTTTCCCTTCATCAATCTACACACAATACCCCATGATGACAAAGCAAAAACTGTTTTTTAGACATTTTTGCTCATTTATAATTTAAAAAAAATGAAATATAACATTTACATAAGTATTCAGACCCTTTACACAGTACTTTGTTGAAGCACCTTTGGCAGCGATTACAGCCTCAAGTCTTCTTGGGTATGACGCTACAAGCTTGGCACATCTGTATTTGGGTAGTTTCTCCCATTCTTCTCTGCAGATCCTCTCAAGGTTTGTCAGTTTGGATGGATAGCGTTGCTGCACAGCTATTTTCAGGTCTCCAGAGATGTTAGATCGGGTTCAAGTCCAGGCTCTGGCTGAGCCACTCAAGGACACTCTTTGTCTTGGCTGTGTGCTTAGGTTCGTTGTCCTGTTGGAAAGGGAATCTTCACCCCAGTCTGAGGTTCTGAGTGCTCTGGAGCAGGTTTTCATCAAGGATATTTTTTTTAAAATGTGATCCATTTTAGAATAAGGCTGTAATGTCTAAAGGGGTCTGAATACTTTCCGAAGGCACAGTATTTTCAATGATAAAAAGCATCTCCACAGATACAGTAGCTGCAGCCAACCATCTTCTTAAAGATTGTTTTACCTGAAGGACAACCTTTATTTTTCAAGAGGAAAGTACCTCTCAATGGCTACCATTTCTGAACAGTGGCGTATATAGGCCCACAGTATAAAGATGTAATTGTGGGGTTACAACTGAAAGTTATGTTAAAAGAGAATAAGTTAATTCATACACTGTGAGAGTATACTGTGAGTGAGAGTGTGTCCGTTAAGACAGAAAGGGAATATTATGCATGAGTTATTTCTCTCATGTACTAATATGCCACCTCCACCTCCATCAGTGTCTGTTGCCATAGTGAAACTGATCCTCCATCATCCAAAATGCAGAGAAAAACAAAACATTCTCCAGTTTTATCGCAGGGCCTCGCTGTCTCTATGGCAATGGCCATGTGTTTTGAGAAACCTTTGATACCTTGAGTAATGAGCAGTAACTGCACAAAACAAAGGCTGTGTTTAATGTTCACATCGCTGAAAGCCTGCTGGTGATTATACTCACAAAAGCTAGTGCCCATATCACCCCTTGACAAAATGCCTAAACAAACAACAAATGCAGTCATTCTCCAGTTTACATACTGACACTTTTATATTCTGGGGCTCCATTGATTACGCAGCTGGGTCTAATAGACTAGACGTAACATAGTAAACGTAAATCCGAGACATTCAAATTAGTATGATATGTTACGTTTGGTATGGTTACATATTCAGAATGCTACTTACAGCAAAAACAAAAGGAGGGTGGTTGGGCTTCTAACGCAAACATTTAGCAACCCAAAGGTTGCGTGTTCGAATCTCATCACGGACTTTAGCATTTTAGCTAATTAGCAAATTTTCAACTACTTACTACTTTTTAGCTACTTTGCAACCACTTAGCATGTTAGCTAACCTTAACCCTTTTAGCTAACCCTTCGCCTAACCTTAACCCTTTAACCTAACCTTAACCCTAACCCCTAGCCTTTCTAACGTTAGCCAGCTAGCTCAGAAAATGTATTGTTAGCTACCTAGCTAACGTTAGCCGCAACAAATTGTAATTCATAACTTATCATATGTTTTGCAAATTTGTAACATATTGTACGTTTTACAAATTTGTAATATATTGTACTTTTTGCAAGTTTGTAACATATCATACAAAATAGATGGACATCCACAAATGAATACATACTATACAAAAAGCAACATATCATACTAAATGGAGTGTCATAGATTTATGTAAAGAATAATATGAAATTCTCTGAGACCAGGTTGGATTACGATGCATGTGTACGCCACCCCCAAGGTTCGCTAAAATATATGTTGTCTGGTCTTTGGCACCCCAACACAAATAGCGTTCTTGAGCCTGGCCGTATGCGTGGGCGCACATCTATGCATGAGAACTAGTCTACAACTGATTAAACAGACAGACACCTGAAAACAGAACATCTCAAAGCACTTCAGAGGAAAATGATGTACCACTGTCACATGTCTTTTGAGTTGTGCTGCATCTCATTCACACCGAGTTAACAGGGACTCTTCTGTGTATTTTACTGTTAGGCCTACTCAGCTTAGCAAAGGCCTGGCTGTCACCTGTCACCAGACCTAGGTTCAAATAACATTGTCAATCTTTCAAATGCTTTGAGCATTTGCTTGAGCTTGCTTGGAGTGCCAGATGGATGGGATTTGCACTTTTGAGACTATTCTTTTAGTTCCATTGTGCCAGGTATAGCTCAATCAAGCACAGCTAAAAATATTTGAAATGCTTACTTACTTTTAAAAAATTCTGCATTGTTGGTAAGAAAAATGTACTAAATAAACTAAAGGAAAACTAGTAACAATAAATTAACAGTAAGGATATACAAGGGGTACCGGTAACAAGTCAATGTGCAGGGGTACGGGTTAGTCGAGGTAATTGAGGTAATATGTACATATAGGTAGGGGTAAGATGACTATGCATAGATAATAAACAGAAAGTAGCAGCAGCGTGTGTGTGTGTGTGTGTGTGTGTGTGTGTGTGTGTGTGTGTGTGTGTGTGTGTGTGTGTGTGTGTGTGTGTGTGTGTGTGTGTGTGTGTGTGTGTGTGTGTGTGTGTGTGTGTGTGTGTGTGTGTGTGTTGGAGTGTCAGTGTAATATGTGCGAGTGTGTGGTTAGAGTCCAGTGAGTGTACATAGAGCCTGTGAAAGAGAATCAGTACAAAACATAATAATAAAATAAGGGGGTCTTTGATGAACTGTTCAGCAGTCTTATGACTTGGGGGTAGAAGCTGTTAAGGAACCTTTTGGTCCCAGACTTGGCATTCCGGTACCGCTTGCCGTGCAGTAGCAGAGAGAACAGTCTATGACTTGGGTGGCTGGAGTCTTTGACAATTATTTGTGCCTTTCTCTGAAACCGCCTGGTATAGAGGTCCTGGATGACAGGAAGCTCGACCCCAGTGATGTACTTGGCCATACACACTGGGCCATACGCAACCTTTTGAGGATCTGAGGACCCATGCCAAATCTTTTCTGTCTCCTGAGGGGGAATAGTATTTGTCATACCCTCTTCACGACTGTCTTAGTGTGTTTGGACCATGATAGTTTGTTGGTGATGTGGACGCCAAGGAACTTGAAGCTCTCAACCTGTTCCACTGCAGCCCCGTTGATGAGAATGGGGGCTTTTCCTGTAGTCCACAATCATCTCCTTTGTCTTGATCACGTTGAGGGAGAGGTTGTTGTCCTGGCACCGCACGACCAGGTCTCTGACCTCCTCCCTATAGGCTGTCTCATCGTTGTCGGTGATCAGGCCTACCACTGTTGTGTCATCGGCAAACTTGATGATGGTGTTGGAGTCGTGCCTGGTCATACAGTCATGAGTGAACAGGGAGTACAGGAGGGGACTGAGTACGCACCCCTGAGGGGCCCCCATGTTGAGGATCAGCGTGGGGGTTGTGTTGTTCCCTACCCTTACCACCTGAGGGCGGCCCGTCAGGAAGTCCAGGATACAGTTGCAGAGGGAGGTGTTTAGTCCCAGGGTCCTTAGCTTAGTGATGAGCTTTGAGGGCACTATGGTGTTGAACGCTGAGCACTATGGTGTTGTAGTCATGCGTGGCCATGCTGTCATGGGTGAACAGGGAGTACAGTAGTGGACTAAGCACGCACCCCTGAGGGGCCCCCATGTTGAGGCTTTGCCTGTTTGATGTTTTGTCAGAGGGAATAGCAGGATTTATTATAAGTGTCCGGATTAGTGTCCCGCTCCTTGAAAGCGGCATCTCTAGCCTTTAGCTCAGTGCGGATGTTGCCTGTACTCCATGGCTTCTGGTTGGGATATGTACGTACGGTCACTGTGGGGACGACATCATCAAAGCACTTATTAATGAAGCCGGTGACTGATGTGGTATACCCCTCAATGCCATCGGATGAATCCCGGAACATATTCCAGTCCTGTAGCTTAGCATCCGCTTCATCTGACCACTTCCGTCACTGCTACTGGTTGTTTGAGTTTTTCTTGTAAGCAGGAATCAGGAGGATAGAGTTATGGTCAGATTTTCCAAATGGAGGGCAAGGGAGAGCTTTGTATGCGTCTCTGTGTGTGGAGTAAAGGTGATCTAGAGTTTTTTTTCTCTAGTTGCACATATGACATGCTGGTAGAAATGAGGTCAAACAGATTTCAGTTTTCCTGTGTTAAAGTCCCCGGCCACTAGGAGCCCAGAGCTGTGTTTGAATACTCATACTAACCTCACTAACTATACTATTTGTGACGTAAATTGAGGATATAGTATGCCTACTGGTCATAGTATGGATATAGTTAGTATGCCAAAAGTTCCCGGATGTCGTACTACATTCGCCAAAATACCAAGTATACAAGCAGTGGACACTATTTCCGTGCTTTTAGGGCCCATAATGCAATTCTTCAGAAAATGGGCGTTGCTTTACAACGTTTTCAGATTTGAAGAAAATGGAAAAAAATATGCAGCTGAAATTTAACAAGAGCGGATACAAATTCAGTGCTTTAACTAATAATAACTAATGTTAAGAAAATGTTTCCACAATGTAATAAAGTAATTACTTTTCAAATAAGTTACCTTACACGTTATGTTGGCTGACAATTTGTTAGCTATGCTATCCTTACGAACCACATAGCATACCATTACAGCAGTATGTACTGGTATGTTAGCTAGCTACCTAACGTTAGTTGGCTACTAATATATTGAACTTGCCAATATATTAATTATATGCTATCTAACTAACTACCCAACGTTTATTGACTTAATTATTCCCGTCATTCTTAGTTTAGCTAAGTGGTGTAGTCGTTGTGGGTTCTCAATGTGGGCATTTGGGTGCGTTCGGAAATTCGCTCTGGCTATCTACTCCGATTTCAGAGATCTCTCGTCTGACGTACCTGTGCCAGAGCGCAGAATAACTGATGAATACATGAACGCTCAACACAAATTGAATATTTTTTTATTATATTTTGATGTAACCTTTATTTAACTAGGAAAGTCAGTTAAGAACAAATTCTTATTTACAATGATGGCCTACCCCGGCCAAACCATAAGCCGGACGATGCTGGGCCATTTGTGCGCCGCCCTGTGGGATTCCCAATCCTGGCCGGTTGTGATACAGCCTGGAATCGAACCAATACTGCAAAACACCAGTCTCAACGTAAACAGTGAAGAGGCGACTCCGGGACGCTGGTCTTCTAGGCAGAGTTGCAAAGAAAAAGCCATATCTCAGACTGGCCAATAAAAAGAAAAGATTAAGATGGGCAAAAGAACACAGACACTGGACAGAGGAACTCTGCCTAGAAGTCGCCTCTTCACTGTTGACATTGAGACTGGTGTTTTGCGTGTACTATTTAATAAAGCTGCCAGTTGAGGACTTGTGAGGCGACTGTTTCTCAAACTAGACACTCTAATGTACTTGTCCTCTTGCTCATTTGTGCACCGGGGCCTCCCACTCCTCTTTCTATTCTGGTTAGAGCCAGTTTGCGCTGTTCTGTGAAGGGAGTAGTACACAGCGTTGTACGAGATCTTCAGTTTCTTTTCAATTTCTCGCATGGAATAGCCTTCATTTCACAGAACAAGAATAGACTAACAAGTTTCAGAAGAAAGTTTTTGTTTCTGGCCATTTTGAGCCTGTAATCGAACACACAAATGCTGATTCTCCAGATACTCAACTAGCTCAAAAGAAGGCCAGTTTTATTGCTTCTTTAATCAGGACAACAGTTTTCAGCTGTGATAACATAATTGCAAAAGGGTTTTCTAATGATCAACTAGCCTTTTAAAATGATAAACCTGGGCCGCTGTACGCCTATGTAGATATTCCATTAAAAATCAGCCGTTTCCAGCTACAATAGTCATTTACAACATTAACAATGTCTACAATGTATTTCTGATCAATTTGATGTTATTTTAATGGACAAAAAATGAGCTTTTCTTTCAACAAGGACATTTCTAAGTGGCCCAAACTTTTGAATGGTAGTGTAGGTGTCATAATGAGATGAAGTGAGGAGACCTTGTAGAGAGCTGGTGCTGCATACTTGTCCTATAAGAATCAATCATTAGTAAGCCAATATATTCACGTTACCGGCACAGCAGTGTTTTGCATTCATATATGAATATGAATATTCAAATTCATGGTGTTATTCATATCTAAATGTTTACAAGCATTTACTCAACCACCAAGGTAGTCATTACAGTGCTCAGCTGAAAAAACACTGATGAATCATGATAGTTTGACGTCTATAAAGTCTCCTCATTTATCCTCAGTAATAACCAATACAGACATATTGCATTTATCCTCAGCACTACTAGCCAAAACAGACATTAAATCTGATTGTGTATTATGCTGTATGATTGATGTGTTTTGTTTTGTTCCTGCCTTGTTGTGGTTGATGATGAAGCCAACTGCTGTGGAAACCGCTCATTGCCATGGTTAATGGGCATTAGGTTTGCCTGGATGGCTTACTTGCTTAGACACCCCCACCCTAACCTGACCTACATATAAAACAGTAAGCACAATGCCGTTGCATTCAACATTAGTAACAGGTACACTATGGGTGAATATACACTGAGTATACCTAACATTATGAACACCTTCCTAATATTGAGTTGCACTTCCCCCTTTTGCCCTCAGAACAGCCTCAATTCGTCAGGGCATGGACTCTACAAGGCGTTATAAGCATTCTACAGGGATATTGGCCCATGTTGACTCCAATGCTTCCCACAGTTTTGTAAAGTTGGCTGGATGTCCTTTGGGTGGTGGACCCCTCTTGATACACACGGGAAACTGTTGAGCTTTAAAAAAAATGCAGCGTTGCAGTTTTTGACAAAAACCGGTGCGCCTGGAACCTACTACCATACCACTTTCAAAGGCTCTTAAATCTTTTGTCTTGCCCATTCACCCTCTGAGTGGCACACGTACACAATCCATGTTTCAAGGTTTAAAAATTATTCTTTAACCTGTCTCCTCCCCTTCATCTACACTGATTGACGTGGATTTAACTAGTGACATCAATACGAGATCATAGCTTTCACCTGGATTCACCTGGTCAGTCTGTCATGGAAAGACTAGGTGTCCTTAATGTTTTGTGTACTCTACACCAGATACCCTGAGGCTTTGACTTTCATGTTATCTTTTATCTGCAATTGTCTTTTCATGCCACCCAGCCTAGCTATGAGCCATTGAAATCATTGGCCCCTGAAGGACAGTTATGATAAATAGTATGAGGTACTCCAAATTGGAAACGAAGGCAATGGTGAAACTGTATCAGAGTGAATGGGTCATAAATAGACAATGAGGCCCTATCTGATGATGCGATACGTAGTGATGAGTCTCGCTCTCACTGTTGCCTGCCCAGCACTTAAGCTTTGCATTCTATCTGTCTCTAGAAATGAATTGGTATAGGTGGACCTATATCTATCCTACCCTGCCTTTCTAAGGTCTTCGAAAGCCAAGTTAACAAACAGATCACCGACCATTTCGAATCCCACCGTACCTTCTCCGCTATGCAATCTGGTTTCAGAGCTGGTCATGGATGCACCTCAGCCACGCTCAAGGTCCTAAACGATATCATAACTGCCATCGATAAGAGACAATACTGTGCAGCTGTATTCATCGACCTGGCCAAGGCTTTCGACTCTGTCAGTCACCACATTCTTATCGGCAGACTCAACAGCCTTGGTTCCTCAAATGACTGCCTCGCCTGGTTCACCAACTACTTCTCTGATAGAGTTCAATGTGACAAATCAGAGGGCCTGTTGTCCGGACTTCTGGAAGTCTCTATGGGGGTGCCACAGGGTTCAATTCTCGGGCCAACTCTCTTCTCTGTATACATCAATGATGTCGCTCTTGCTGCTGGTTATTCTCTGATCCACCTCTACGCAGACGACACCATTCTGTATACTTCTGGCCCTTCTTTGGACACTGTGCTAACTAACCTCCAGACGAGCTTCAATGCCATACAACTCTCCTTCCGTGGCCTCCAACTGCTCTTAGATGCAAGTAAAACTAAATGCATGCTCTTCAACCGATTGCTGCCCGCACCTGCCCGCCTGTCCAGCATCACTACTCTGGTTAGACTGTAAACTCTCCTTTCAGACTCACATTAAGCATCTCCAATCCAAAGTTAAATCTAGAATCGGCTTCCTATTTCGCAACAAAGCATCCGTCACTCATGCTGCCAAACTAACCCTCGTAAAATTGACTATCCTACCGATCCTCGACTTCGGCGATGTCATTTACAAAATAGCCTCCAACACTACTCAACAAATTGGATGCAGTCTATCACAGTGCCATCTGTTTTGTCACCAAAGCCCCATATACTTCTCACCACTGCAACCTGTACGCTCTCGTTGGCTGGCCCTCGCTTCATACTCGTCGCCAAACCCACTGGCTCCAGGTCATCTACAAGTCTTTGCTAGTTAAAGCCCCGCCTTATCTCAGTTCACTGGTCACCATAGCAGCACCCACCCGCAGCACGCGCTCCAGCAGGTATATTTCACTGGACACCCCCAAAGCCAATTCCTCATTTGGCCGCCTTTCCTTCCAGTTCTCTGCTGCCAATGACTGGAACGAACTGCAAAAATCGTTGAAGCTGGAGACTCTTATCTCCCTCACTAACTTCAAGCACCAGCTGTCAGAGCAGCTCACAGATCATTGCACCTGTATATAGCCCATCTGTAAATAGCCCATCCAACCACCTCATCCCCATACTGTATTTATTTATTTATTTTGCTCCTTTCCAGTATCTCTACTTGCACATTCATCTTCTGCACATCTATCACTCCAGTGTCTAATTGCTATATCGTAATTACCTCGCCACTATGGCCTATTTTATTGCCTTACCTCCCTTCTCTTACCTCATTTGCACACACTGTATATATACTTTTTTTCTACTGTATTATTGACTGTATGTTTGTTTATTCCATGTGTAACTCTGTGTTGTTGTATGTGTTGAACTGTTTTGCTTTATCTTGGCCAGGTCGCAGTTGTAAATGACAACTTGTTCTCAACTAGCCTACCTGGTTAAATAAAGGTGAAATAAATAAATACATTTAAAAAAGGTCGGCTGCTGCCAATGTTGTGTGTAGTCACCGAGGCTGCTTCCCAAATGGCACACTGTTCCCTTTATAGTGAATAGGGTGCCGTTTGGGACGCATCCCTGAGTGACTCTGGGCTGTGATGTAAAGGGGGTATAACAGGGCACAGAGAGCCAGGCTGGGATGGCAGCAGCCTGCTGAGTCCGTCATCATTAAGGCTGACCTTGGGCGCACAGGACACAGGGAGGGCTAGGACTGACTGAGGGAAGGGGAAGCACTGGGGAAGGCAGATGGCTGTGTCCGCAATGGCACCCTATTCCTTATATAGCGCACTACATTCATGGGGCCCTGGTCAAAATTGGTGCCATTTGGGACGAAGCCATAGTGTGAGGGGAATAGACTAAGGCTTTACAACAGACTTTACTGTACTTCTGGAGAAGGGTTACAACAGAAGGGTATTCGTCTTTGTAAGTATGATTATGAATAGCAATGATTTAAACTGAAATGACCTTGATGGTCTCCAGAGGGAAGGGGAATTTACATTGCCACTAGCAGCAGCAGAGAGACATGGTTCCTTCTTCCTTCCTCTGTGGAATAATATGACCAATGGGCCATTCTTGTTTTTGCTATTTGGAGAAATGTTTTATGAAATCCAAAAATTGGAATGAGATGTCTCGGCTGGTTGATCACAGAATTTTGTAAATGCCTTTCCCTTTTGACGTTATAACCGTTTTATAGTGTTTGCCATTGGCTGTTGGTAAGTGTTCATGTGCTTAGTGTGACTCATTATTTAGAGTGTGAATAAGTAGGAGGTTGACCAGGCAACTGAAATTTCACACATGCCTACACTGATTTCAATCAAATGTGATTATGCCAGTAAGTGTGATATTAATCCACGTAATAGTGAATTTCCTCTTTGAAAACAAGGAAGTATATTTATAAAGCAACTCTATTACATTGAGATTTTGAGGTTTGATTAGGCCTGAGTCAAGGAGAGCATCATTAATTCTGCTGTATCCTATAACCCACGTGGATGAGTATTACAGGAAGAAGGCATTCGGTGACTTTATTCATATGCTTTATACCATTTTCTGCAGCAATTTGAAGTGATTTCTTTCAGTTGAAGTATGAGGAGCAGATGAGGACTGAATCATTCACTCTCAGAAAGAGAGTGAATCATAGGAGATGATGCATTAAGTTTAAACTTGATCTACTCCTCATACTGAAAGAAATCCCTTCACATTGCTCCAAATGATGTAGATCAGGATTGTCATTAAGAAAACCCACAGAAATCACACCACAAACATGGCTAGATTTTAAAAACGATGAAAGAAAATCAAACTCAGATGGTTTGTTGATTTTGTTTTGACTCCCTTTGAACACATTGCTCAAGAAGATAGATATGCAATTGGGCTTTGATGCAAACCCAATTGGCCAAGGAAAACTATGCTATAACTGTCAGTTAGTGTCATGGGCGTCGTAAGGATTGGACCAAGGCGCAGCGGGTAAAGTGCTCATCTTCTTAATTTATTAAAGAACACTCAAAACAAAATAAACAAACGACGATAACAGTTCCATAAGGCTCCCAGGCTATACCAAAAATAACCACCCACAAAACACAAGTGAAACAAACCCAACTAAATATGGCCTCCAATTAGAGACAACGACAACCAGCTGCCTCTAATTGGAGGTCATTGCCAAAAACCCAACATAGAAATAGAAAACTAGATACACATAGAAAATAGAACATAAACCAAAAACACCGAAACACACAAAACAAACATCCCCTGCCACGCCCTGACCAAACTACAATGACAAATAACCCCTTTTACTGGTCAGGACGTGACAGTACCCCCCCCCCCCCCCCCCCCCCCCCAAAGGTGCAGACCCCGAATGCACCTCAAAAACAAAAACCCCCACAAAAACAAACCCAAACTTAAAGGGAGGGAAGGGAGGGTGGCCACCGTCAACGACGGTCCCTGTGCTACACCCGCCTTCCCAATCCTTCCACTACGGAGGTGGCTCTGGCTCTGGACGCAGCTCCCGTTCAGAAGACCCTGGGCTGCGCGGCGTCGCTGGAGGCTCCAGGCTGGGGAGCGTCGCTGGAGGCTCCGGGCTGGGGAGCGTCGCTGGAGGCTCCAGAGCGTCGCTGGGGAGCGTCGCTGGAGACTCCGGGCTGGGGAGCGTCGCTGGAGGCTCAGGGCTGAGGAGCGTCGCTGGAGGCTCAGGGCTGAGAAGCGTCGCTGGAGGCTCAGGGCTGAGGAGCGTCACTGGAGGCTCAGGGCTGAGGAGCGTCGCTGGAGGCTCAGGGCTGAGGAGCGTCGCTGGAGGCTCAGGGCTGAGGAGCGTCGCTGGAGGCTCAGGGCTGAGGAGCGTCGCTGGAGGCTCAGGGCTGAGGAGCGTCGCTGGAGGCCTGATGCGTGGGACCAGGAGGCGCCAGACTAGTAATACGCACCCCAGGGCTCGTGCGGGGAGCAGGAACAGGACGTACTGGACTGGGCAGGCGTACTGGAGGTCTGCTGCGTGGGGCTGGCTTTGGAGGCGCCAGACTATTAACACGCACCTCAGGGCGAGTGCGGAGAGCAGGAACAGGCACAGGGTACACTGGGTCTTGGAGACGCACTGGAGGTCTGGAGTGCACGGCCTGCACAACCCGTCCTGGCTGGATAGTCACTGTAGCCCGGCACGGGCAGAGCGCTGGCACAGGGCGAACTGGGCTGTGCTGGGGAATGAGGGCTGCCGTGCGTAGAGCAGGCGCAAGGTGAACTGGGCCGAGGAGACGCACTGGAGACCAGATCCATTGTGCCGGCACACTTCTTCCTGGCTGCCGACCAACTCTCACCCGGCAACGCTGCGGAGCCCTTATTGGCCAAACAGGACTGTGCGTGCGTATGGGCGACACCGTGCGCATTTCTGCGTAACAAGGTGCTTGCTTGATCCGTCGCTCTCCATAATAAGCACGGGGAGTTGGCTCAGGTCTCCACTCTGACTCGCCGTGTGCCCCCCCCAAAACATTTTGGGGGGGATGCCTCTTGGCCTCATGTTGTTCCCTTACTTTCCTCTCCCAGAAACGTCGTTCTGCCTTTGCTGCCTCCAGTTCCTCCTTCGGTCGCCGGTACTCCCCAGCCTGGCTCCATGGACCCTTGCCATGGAGCCTGACCACACGACTGAACAGTAGTCCAGGTGCGTCAAAACTAGGAAGGCACGTGCACAGATAAGGTCTACCAGTGCCCGAGCACATGCCCCTTTAGGCCGGTGTTATAAATGACACATTTCGAATTTTGTGTATTATTTTTTTTGTCGATGTTCAGAACCCATGGCCCGCAAGTCTTTGAGCATCTACCTCTGTCTGTGCACAGCCCTGTATAAGGAACAAAGCACAAACATCTTCTCTGCTGCTAATGGGGATTTCCCTGTGTTGATATTGACTTTGTTGACCTACTTAGAAATGGTGGATCAGATCTGGGATTTCAATTCAGCCCCCCTTTTCAAGACAATAGGAGAAAAAAACAGGAAACACCTAACTCCATCACACTGTATACCAAGATCCTTCTGCATATCAATGGTCTGCTTTAACCTGGCTGGCATTACTAGTCTATGAAAGTACCTTCAATACTTTGTACCTTTCATTTACCATTTACTTCCCCCGATCCGCTCTGCTGTCAAATCACACTGCAGCAACATCTGTAGTGTTGATTTACACCATTGTGCGCCTGTCTGTCAGAGAAACTGTTACTCCCGGGACTAAAAGGTGCGTGTCACTTCTCTATAAATAGAGTACATTTTACATATCACAATTGAAGCCCTGTCATGCTGTATGGCTATGCATCCTCTCCTCGAACCGCTACTTCAGCTCCTTTTCATGCTGATCAACATCTTTGTGTTTTCCACGTACCCTTTCAGAGCTCTGTTGTTTATCTCCGGCTTTTCACCCAACTACAATCTCTGCATTGATATGGAATCAATGAAGAATTCCCCATCTGATAGTGATCTTCTCTTTGGCAATGCCCCAGCAAAACCACTAAGGCAGAACAATCCTCTTTGGGTCAGTGGTTCTAGAAGCCCACAGGAGGTGCAGGATTTTGTTGCATAGCACTAATACATGAAGGCTGGCTAGTTGAATCACAGGTATGTTAGTACTAAGCTGGAAGAAAGGGTCCCCAGGACCAGGATTGAAGAACAAATGTTCTTAGGTTATTTTCCTATTTTCAGTACAAGGCATATGGTTGTTAAATGACCATCCCAATTGCATTGGGATAACAGAGCTAACAATAAACAGGTCTTCAACAGGTTTTACGTTTCTCTAAATACCTTACTTTCATAAGCAGGCAATTAGCATATGCCTGTAAAAAGAGAGGGGAAGCCAACACATCAGTTTCACCTCAGCGGCGTATTCAATATTGCATCTGTGACATTCATTTCTCATTTGAATGACTCCCTAAAGATGAAATCAAGAGATATTTTCAGCTAAGAGAAATCGCTCCCCCTTGGGATTTGGAAGGGGAATGTTAATCAAAGTAAATATCAGGATCCTCTGTGCCCATGATAATGCTTTATAGTTACAGCTCCTCTCTCTCTTTCCCTCCCTCCCACTTTCTTTCTTTTCTTTTTCTTTCTTTCTTTCTTTCTCTCTCCCGCTCTCTGTTGCTCTCCTTACCTTTCCATCTCTTTCTCTCTCGCTCCCTCTACCCAACAACTCACAAAGCAGGTAGTGAGTCAGAGGACAACAGGGAGAGACAGTAAACTGTAATTAAATATCCAGGGCTAATCCGCATGAGATTGATGTGCGACACCTATAAATAGTCCTTATAGTCATCCTGTCGCCTAGAAATGATGGGTAACTTTTGCTGCCTCGTTCCCTGGGCTGTTTCACAATAGGAAAGAATGAGGGTTGGCCGGGATTTGGCTGCCTGTGGTCTGTGGTGATAACACTACTGCAATAATGGAGCCTCCTGGGGAAAGATGAAACATTTCCTCTCCTTACGAAAATGAAAGGATGTGGCTTTATTGAGAGAGGAGCTGAGAGACGAGTTCCTTTATCACTTCCTTTACAATTACAGACCTGATTTAAAAGAAGAGCAGTTTAGAGATGAGAGAAAGGAGTGTCAAACGGCTGTCTGGTCTAACTATTACCGTGTCAATTCATTTCCTGCACCTCATACTCACCAAGTATCCAATCCTTTCAAGTACTATGTCGAGGACAAAGGATCAATATCTGCTTCAAAATGAAAGCATTTCCCACAGCACTTACGTTGGATACATGTGGTTGGACAGAGATGTCAGTTAATCCCAGGTCATACTGTGAACAATGCAGTGGCAAAAGCAAAGCACTGTGTTCTAACAAACGGGAAACTATTTGTACTGCTCAATTGTGATTCAGCAGTAATGTCAGAAAGAAGGTCAGTTGCCATTACCAGTTAGGTTGAAATGTCTCAGAGGTTCTAAAAAATATTATGTCCATTTTCTTGTAGATACCTGAGGTCATCCTCAGGTCATACGGTGAACAATATAGTGGAAAAAGCAAGCAAGCTTTCTGATGGACTGAATACTGCACAATCGGAATCCATGCTTTAAGATTGTGTTGATCATGTGGACTGGGTTGTGTTCCGGGTAGCCTCTGAGAATAACATAGACGAATACACGGATACGGTGACTGAGTTCATCAGGAAGTGTATAGGAGATGTTGTACCCACTGTGACTATTAAAATCTACCCAACCAGGAACTGTGGATAGATGGCAGCATTCGCGCTAAACTGAAAGCGGAAACCACTGCATTTAACCATGGCAAGGTGACTGGGAATATGGCCGAATACAAACAGTGTAGTTATTCCCTCCATAAGGCAATCAAACAGGCAAAACGTCAGTACAGAGACAAAGTGGAGTCGCAATTCAACGGCTCAGACACGAGACGTATGTGGCAGGGTCTACAGTCAATCATGCATAACAAAGGGAAAACCAGCCACGTCGCGGACACCGACGTCTTGCTTCCGGACAAGCTAAACACCTTCACCCGCTTTGAGGATAACACAGTGCCACAGACACGGCCCGCTACCAAGGACTGCGGGCTCTTCTTCTCCATGGCCGACGTGAGTAAGACATTTAAGTGTGTTAACCCTCGCAGGACTGACTGCCCAGACGACATCCCTAGCTGCGTCCTGCATCCCTAGCTGCGTCATACACAGATCAGCTGGCTGGAATGTTTATGGATTTATTCAATCTCTCCCTATCCCAGTCTGCTGTCCCGACTTGCTTCAAGATGTCCACCATTGTTCCTGTACCCAAGAAAACAAAGGTAACTGAACTAAATGACTCGCCTCATTGCACTCACTTCTGTCATCATGAAGTGCTTTGAGAGACTAGTCAAGGATCATATCACCTCTACCTTACCTGACACCCTAGACCCAATTCAATTTGCTTACCGCCCCAAAAGATCCACAGATGACGCCATTGCCATCGCACTGCACACTGCCCTATCCCATCTGGACAAGAGGAATATCTATGTAAGAATAATGTTTATTGACTATAGCTCAGCATTCAACACCATAGTACCCTCCAAGCTCATCATTAAGCTCGGGGCCCTGGGTCTGAACCCCGCCCTGTGCAACTGGGTCCTGGACTTCCTGACGAGCTGCCCCTAGGTGGTGAAGGTAGGAAACAACACCTCCACTTCGCTGATCGTCAACACAGGGGCCCCACAAGGGTGCGTGTTCAGCCACCTCCTGTACTCCCTGTTTACCCATGACTGCGTGGCCACGCACGCATCCAACTAAATCATCAAGTTTGCAGAGGACACAACAGTTGTAGGCCTGATCACCAACAATGACGAGACAGCCTACAGGGAGGAAGTGAGGGCCCTGGGAGAGTGGTGCCAGGAAAATAACTTCTCACTCAACGTCAACAAAACAAAGGAGCTGATCGTGGACTTCAGGAAACAGCAGAGGAAACACACCCCTATCCACATCGATGGGACCGCAGTGGAGAAGGTGGAAAGCTTCAAGTTCCTCGGCATACACATCACTGATGATCTGAAATGGTCCACCCACACAGACAGTGTGGTGAAGAAGGTGCAACAGTGCCTCTTCAACCTCAGGAGGCTGGAGAAATTTGGCTTGGCCCCTAAAACCCTCACAAACTTTTACAGATGCACAATTGAGAGCATCCTGTTGGGCTGTATCAGTACAGGTGCATCAAGGCTGGGACTGAGAGACTGAAAAACAGCTTCTATCTCAAGGCCATCAGACTGGCCACTTTAATAATGTTTACATACTGCTTTACTCATCTCATATGGATATACTGTATTCTATTCTACTGTATTCTAGTCAATGCCACTCTGACATTTCTCAATCTAATATTTATATATTTCTTAATTACATTATTTTACTTTTAGATTTGTGTATTGTTAGATACTACTGCACTGTTGGAGCTAGGAACACAAGCATTTCGCTACACCCGCAATAACATCTGCTAAATATGTGCATGTGACCAATAAAATTTGATTTGATTTGAGTACAAGATACATGGGAATGAAATGAATTGTAATGTACAAGGAGAACTTTCTACAGCCTTCTGAAACAAAAACACCTATTATTGCAGGTCATGTAGAGCTGTGTCAACTAACATAATTAGTGTTACGTTCCCCAGTTTCTGTGTTGTTGTGGGTTTGTATGTGTGTGTGTATTTCAGGAAATTGAATCCTGGATTCCTCAAGCAGCTGATTGGTCGGCCCCATCGATGATTGGAGCTCTGAACTCTCCCTCTTGTCAGGGGAAACAGCCATCTTCAATTACCAACTCCTTCAGCTGGATAAAAGCCAGTGTTCCTTTGTCAGGAGAGGAGAGCTTCTTTGATGTCCTGTGTTGGTTGTTAGTCCATGAAAGTTTTTGTTGAAAGTATTTTGTAGCCGCTACTCCTGAGGTATGTGTATGCCAATAGGACTTAGTGTTTTTGATTATTGAAATTGTTCACTTTAAGCTAGTAATTATTCTGTTTTATTTGTTCCCGGGGGGAAGGGGAACGCACCTTGGAAGTGTTTAGGCAAGAGGCCTGTGGGCATACATAACCCGTAGTATTTACTCTGTCTATGCACACTAGGTAAGACCTGGGCGGACCACGCCCTGTATGTTGGTTAGTTAAAAGATTAGGTAAGTAATGGGTAGGCAGGTAAGGTAGGAGTGGGGACTCTTTAACTTGAACTTTCTTTGCTTTGGTTCCATGCAGCCAATTTTCCTCACAATACTGTTAGTTAATGTTAGGAATACTAAATTAAACGGTCATTTTCTCCGCCTCTGTCGTCCTTCTCCCCCACCTACGATCACATACCTTTTTCACTCCACGGGGAGTTGAGTTGTAGCAGGGTGTTGCGTTCCCTCCGCTACAGTAAAGCGTGAACAACACTTCTACAGATAAATGTGTTGTCAGAAAGCATTTGAGTTGACTTGCTGTCCCTACTGAATATCATTCCTCATTAACATTTTACTGCAGTGGGATAAATCAGGGTCACACAGATTGTTTCTTGGTAGTCTTAAACAAATCTACTCTGAAACCCAAGTATGCACCTCACACACATGGTTATGGGCTTCAAAAGAGAAGACACCTGTACCATGTCAGATATAGAGATGAAATGTATTACATTTTGAGTTTGCATCCCAATATTGCACTTTATATACATCACAGAAGACTGAAATATAACAAAACCATTTGACATAGAAACACCAGATCTTTTAATTTATCTTTATTAATGATGAATTTATGAAAAATATAAATAACATTTCCCCCATGAGGCTAAAAAGGGCGCTTTTGGTAATTGACTGCAGGAAAGGGCTATGTCAATATTAGCACATCTGTTTACCCACAGGTATCATTGTCATTTGTGTACTGATGCATTAAATGTCATATTTAATTAACGTGTTGAGAGGCTGCATAACCACCAGTATTCTGTCCAATTAGCAGGTTACACTTTTAATTGGATCCAGGAGATACTGGACTGTCCTTAACCTGGTAAATGTACCAATAGACAGCTTTGTCAACTTACACACACACAGCCAACCATGTCATGTCACCGAGTACATTATTTCTCTCTATCGGTATAACATTTTTCATATTTGCAGGGACTTATTGAGAGTAAATTCCAGGGTTCTTGGGACCACATGGTATTTATGGGCTCAGTGTGGATTCATCTCATGTGTCATGACTGGGCTAAGTCCCACCCTCCCACACAGTATATCAGCCTTCATGTATCACTGCAGCTCCATTCAGAGAGAGAGAGAGGCCATGCTGGAGCCCAGCACAATTACCCAGCATACTGTTAGACTGTCCTATTATAAACTCAAGTGTTGGAGAAAAGATATACTCTATTTGCCATAAACCCTATTTGCCATAAAACCTAAACGAGAGGCTCAGTTGGCCGTGATATTCAAACATTGCTATATGTTAGGCAGATGCCATAATGCTTCATATTCATTCTGAATAAAAAAACTGCTTTTGATGGACATAGACATGAAAAACTCATGGTCGGTCAAAAGAATGGCATCAATGTATCCGTTTTCCAACAGGTAGCTTAGAACCACTAGAGATCATTTCATCAGATCACAAGCTATCGTCTGTATCAGTCCGTGCTGTTTGTGGGAGAGATGCATACAGCCTTAGTGTAACTGAAATGTGTTGCTACTGTAATACACACCACCCACCCAGCACACCACAGCAATGTTTCACTTGTTGTTACATAATGAGGGCCAAACACTTCATTTAGGATTCAGGACATGCAGATGGGTCATTCAAATAGAAAAAGGAACCGTGTAAAACACTGTGTTATAATATCGTAATATATCATTGGGAATCAGAGCAATGGAAAATGGATGCCGGGGTAGAGGATATAATAGAGTTAGTGCTGTTAGAACCATTGTGTTTACATTGATGAGGCACAACAGCAAACTGAAAGGGGAGGCACGGTAGTTTAAGAACAAACTAAGCAGTCTAAATCACTTAGCCCCTCACCCCCCTCTATCAGAAAGTGGGATGACCGTGAGGAGCATCCTTGAAGTAATCTGCTCATATTGTATCTTTTCTTGACTATACTAATTGATATTGGATGATTTAACCACTCGTTGTATTGCTACATGAATTGGTGTGCACTAAAAATGGCAATAGCTGAGTATTCAGAAATATTATAGTATAATATAATTTTCTACATTTGGAATCCTGATTCCCAGTGAGTAGAATGACTATGTGCTCTTAATCATTGTCTGATGTGACCTAATTCCTTAATCCAGAGGGAGCTAACAATCTGGAGGTCCTGGGGCTCTATGTATCAAGCGTCTCAGAGTAGGAGTGCTGATCTAGGATCAGTTTTGCCCTTTAGATCACAATGAATAAGATTACATAGACAGGGGTAATAGATCAGTAATCTTACATTACTCTAAGGTACTTGATACATACAGCCCCTGAAGTACTTTATTAGAAGGATAAGATGCACATTGCTCTGACACTGCTCTCAGCGCTCCAACGGGTGTTAAGTATATACGATGCAAATGATGATACAGATCCTCTACCCACAATACTTTGCAATTCACACTGAAACCATAAAGTCTGTGGTACAAGACAGGGTTGTTTCTTTTTTTGGTCTTAAATTGAAGGTATTAAACCGTTTTGTGGTAACAACAATTAGATTAAAACCTAAGTGGAGTTCCAATACATTTTTACAGTAAGTAGCCAAATGGAAGAGTGACTTCACTCGATTGTTCTCGCTCTCTGATGGCTTTTGGGGTGACTTCTTTTTCCTGTCACTAATAATTCAATTTCCTCTGGTTCCCCAGCCCCTCCCGTATTGGTGTCCCTCTGACTGCTCCTGTCTGAGTAGTGCTGTGGACAAAGCCCTTTCATATTTGGGTTGTGCTACAGTGAGGCCCTCAATCTCAGCCTCTCTTCCTGCCATTCTCTGGCACTTCCCCCAGGAAGCATCTGCTTATTTCTGACAATGAAACTCTGCAGCATAACCTAAATAATAGTCATTTACTTAGGGAACATGGAACAATCTGTGTATCCCAAGTGGGGGACCCCCTGAATGCCTCACAAAGTGTAGTTGTTATTCAATGACACCATTCTGAGTTTCCTGTTTCAGGGTTGATAAAAACCAAACCACACGAGGGGTCTATTCCCTGAGGGAATTAATCATACAAAGTCCGCTTTTTATCATCACATCCTGATACCAGGACAGTTCATCAGCAGGCTGGCATATCCTCTCACAAGTTCTGTTTTTCCAGTTGGATGTGTGCACCTCTCTGGTTCTCTTTTCTGTGAAGTAAAACTTCCCGACAAAACAAAAGTGAAGCTGGCCTGGTGATCTCATAAATATTATCAAAGAATCAAAGGATGTCAGTTACTAGAGTTAGGCTGATAGCACCTGGACTACATTAGTGTATTTTTCTCACAACTCACTCAGGCATCGGACCTTAGGCTACTGTGTACTTTAATGAATAGGTAATTAGATTCTAAGTTGCTATTGTTTGGCTGTGCCACCACCCTCTCCGCAGAGGAAGTGGATGGCTGTATCAAGTCTAAGCACACTTCCTGTGCTTGTTGTCTTGGGAGGACCTATTAGGGGCAGCTAAGAAAGCAGCAGCAAAATGAGCATTGTCAGCCAGTCCATTACAGGAGCGGCTAGCAGGAGGACCATTGTCAGCCAGTCCATTACAGGAGCGGCTAGCAGGAGGACCATTGTCAGTCTGAATGAGAACCACTACCGTCAGATCGATGGTGCAAGCAGGGAGAATGGAGTACTATTGGATATGCCTGTGGAGTGTCTTGGGGGTAGGTTTGTGTGTTCCTGTTGCTAAACCCTATTACCTTCATCATTATCCTCTCAACTTTGACAAAGCTTCAGAAGCCTGTCAGCCTGGCAGTTTCCTAACTAAAGTGGCCAGTATGGAGGAAGCCTTGAAGATTTTGAAAGTCATCTCGGACATACCATCCAAAGAACGTACATTTCAGTTCTGGGTGGGCTTGATGAAAGGAAAGGGGTCTTGCGTGAAACATGACGCACCTCTGAATGGTTTCAAGTGGACGGTGGATAACAGCAGCGACACAGAACTGGATCAGTGGAAGTATTTGCCCGAACCAACCTGCACGGGTATATACTGTGTATATCTCTCTGGTGAGTTTAATGGAACTGAGATTGTGAACTGGGGGTTTGTTTCCAGTACCTGTAAGACAGAGCATCCATTCATTTGTAAACAACGTAATGGAGAGGTACCTATCATGAAGCAGTGTCCTACCCTACACATACCAGAGGCCCGATTACTCACGCCAGACCCAAAGGATCCTCATAAACTGATTCTGGATTGTGGGTTTGGGGAAATGTTTGAACTGACTTGCTCTGCAACGACTCTAACATGGGAACGTGATGATGGATCGGATATACGGGGAATTTGTGCTCCATGCAAAGCAGGTTATATGACAGACGGGTCTGGAAACTGTGTGGACATTGACGAATGCAGAGATCGGCCCTGTAAAGACCAGTGTGTCAACACTGAGGGTTCTTTCCTCTGTAAATGCTATGATAAAAATGGAAATCTTCAAGATGAGGGCTCAATTGCATGCAACGAACTACCAGCAGCTACCATTGCTCCTGAAGGTGTTGACAACAATTTGGTCCAAGGCTATATCCCAACTTCCAAGCCAGCAATTCGGGAGAGGCCTTTTGTCGCCTCTCTGCCGGACCAACACACTCCAACTTCCCCTACAGATGACATTGAGATAGTGGACAAGAGTGGAGACCAAGCCTACATTTTCATACCTGTGCTGATAGCAGTGATGGCCTTGGTCATTCTGTTAGTCGTGGTGTTATCTATTGTTAAGTGCTGCCTCAGGAGGCGATCACAGAAACTGGCCATGAAAAATGCAGAGAAAATGGCAATGAAGAGGGCGGAGTCCTCCAAGGAAAAATACTCCCTGGAAAACGCCAATGAGAAGGAGCCAACTTAAGCTGCAGGAGTGTGAACGGAGGCCACAGACAAGAGTCAGACAACCTGAAGGTTTTAACTGACAATGTATAAGATCTCTCATCACTGCCTTACATCAATAAGCACTGGAATAAAATGTTTTTATAGAAAGGATTTTTATATCTGCAGTAGGTCACTGTACAGGCTTTGGTTATTATTTTATTTTGAGGATTTGTATATGGGCTGAGGGCCCATATTTCTTCATAATATTTGCTAAGGCTTTATGTTGCATTTACTTATTTTATTGCTGTACTGTATATATGTGGTTTGTATATAAGTCCTTGTGTAACATATGAAGATGATTTTGATGCTTCAGTATTTTGGAAGTTTCCAGTCCGATATAAAGGATCATAGCCTCTGCCCATGGTGTAAAATGTTCAGCCCATTAACCTAGTTCTGTCTCATTTCAAAAGAAAGACACTGTCTTGTCAATAAATCAACTGTTTTTAAAAGCAATAGATTGTATTATCATTGAAAATAAAGGATGAATAAATTCTGAGCAAACAGACATTGTGGGCAGGTTTACCCACTGGGCAAAAACTGGTTGAATCAACGTTGTTTCCATAAAAACATTTTTTTTGGGTTTAAATCAAAGTGACGACATTGAATCAACGTGGAAAACTGATTGGATTTGAACAACAGTAATCAATGTAAGGGAATTTCGTGTCGTATTATTACAAATCTAATGACATTTTTGGTTGATTGCACGTTTCATTCAGCAACTAATTGAAAACTAGACGTTGAACTGACGTCCGTACCCAGTGGCTATCTTCTACAAAAAACGGAGTAAATCTGCACCAAAGATAAGAGGACAGCGGATACGAGATAGCTGGGCTGCTCTTTCCGGACCAGGATGTGGTTGTTTTGCTAAGGTGAACAAGTGTTCATGTTGCTCTCTGCCTGAGAGATTTAAAAGCGAAGATCACTGATGCTGTTTTCACTTGAATTTGCGCAATTAATAATTCATCATAGAGACTGAGTATGACTCTGAACTTAAACTGCACATCTTGGTTTACTCTCCAAGATAAATGCAACAGATTAATCATAAGCAGCACTGTTTAACACTTTTTTTGTATGTGCTCACACAGTGGAAATAATATCACTCCGGAAGCCTCTAGTAGTGCCAGTCGGTTTCAGCTCTGTAGGCGACTTGTCCTAATTGGAGGACTATTACGCACAGTGCCACCTGAACCCACATTGTAATAATACGAACAATAATAAGACATTTGGATTATTTAACATTTTAATTGCGTTCAAATAGTTGCAAGTAAACAACATGAATACATATCGAAGTAACCGCCTAGTAATGAGCGAAACAATCAGTGGTCACATTTAGGATTTTGTTCCTTTCATCACTGCTACAGTGTCGTTGTCCTAGAAGTACATGTTCCATTTCTATACGTGCTATCACATTCGATATTGTCCGGTTGAAATTCATCCACACTGTAACCACGACTTTTCAGAGCCGTGGCATAGTAATCTATTGGTTCTTCTGTTGCATTGTCCATCCAGCGCAGGCACAAAATTCTTTGGAACGAACGTTTGAAATTGTCTGATAAAAATCCGTACAGTATAGGGTTGGCGCAGCTATTTGCGTATCCCAGAATCACTGCGAGTTGCATGAGTGTTGCGTTATGGTGCTCCACAAAGACATTGACGAGCTGCACAATGTGAAAGGGCATCCAACAGATGACAAACACGGTCACCACCATCATCACCATCAGAGTGATCTTTCTCTCCGACTTCTTACGCTGCTGCCAACCTGCCTTCAGTGCCACCACTCTCATCTTGGCGATGATGAGGATGTAACACATACAGATAGCAATGACTGGGAACAGAAAGCCCATGAGAAAGGCATAGATCACAAACACAGCCATCCACTGGTTAACTGGCTTTGGCATCTGAATGTTGCAAGCGACCGAACCGTCCAAGTTCGGAACGGTCGTGGAAAATATAATAATGGGCAAAATGACCAGGATAGAAAACATCCAAACCCCAAAGTTGACTATTTTAGCTATTGTGGGTCTCCGGTACCGGGAGGCTTTGATGGGGTGCACAACCGCAATATATCGGTCTATGCTAAGTACAGTTAAGCAGTAAATACTCGTAAACATATTAATAGCATCAACACTTAGAACAAGGCGGCAGAGAAGGGAGCCGAAAGGCCAGTGATGAAGGAGTGAAGATGTCACCAAGAAAGGGACACTCAGCATAAGTAACTCGTCCGCTATGGCCAGATTCAGAATGTAAATATTTGTTGCAGTTTTCATTTTGGCATATCTGAAGATGACATAGATAACCATAGAGTTCCCGCACAGTCCGACCAAACAGACAACCGAGTAAATGAAGGAGATAAGGATAGCGCTGCCTTGAGACTCGCTGTACGTTTCGTTCCCAGACGAGTTGTTCATTAGGAAAAAACCGTCCTCCAGGGTTAGATTCCTGAAAGAGCTGTTGGGGAGCATTTTGGCTGTGTTTTTCCAGAAGAATCCTCAAAAAAGTAGGCCTATGTCTTCTGTTAAATAATACATTTCAATCAGTGCGACTATCCAGGGAACCCATCTCCTCACGGGAGTTGCTCTGTGCTGTGGCGCGCAGACGGTGCGTGGTTTCAGGACCATGGATAGCTACCGATGATCTAGTCATTTCAGAGACGCAACGTCAGACGTTGTAAAATGACGTTGTGTTGGGGTCATAGCCTAGGTCCTAATCGATATAAACCACTATAACCTAGAATAGGAATCTGTCATCGAGCGTCATAACACCCACATTCAATTTCATTAATTCAATTGCATAAATTGTGGACTGACATACAGTGCCTTCAGAAAGTATTCACACCCCTTGACTTTTTTCACATTGTGTTACAACCTGAATTTAAAATGGATTAAATGTATTTTTTTGGGGTCACTGACCTACACACTATACCCAATAACGTCAAAGTGGAATTGCATGTATGTTTTTAGAAATTAATAAAAAATGAAAAGCTGAAATGTCTAGAGTCAATAAGTTTTCAACCTCTTTGTTATGGCAAGCCTAAATAAGGCTAGAGCTTGAAGAATTTTGAAAAGAATAATGGGCAAATGTTGCACAATCCAGGTGTGCAAAGCTCTTAGAGACTTACCCAGCGAGACTCACAGCTGTAATCACTGCCAAAGGTCTTTTCACTTTGTCCTTATGGAGTATTGTGTGTAGACGGGTGAGAAAAAATTGCTTTAATACATTTTTAGCTCAGGCTTTAACACAACAAAATGTGGAATAAGTCAAGGGGTATGAATACATTCTGAAGGCACTGTATATTGTGATATTTAACAAAAGCGATGTGTCATCTTCCTTGGGATTTTCATCTAAAAAAATTAGAATCAAAAAGAATACCTGGCAAGTGTAGGCTACAGAGGATAAAGATAACGTCTTCATTTTGAAATAGGTGGGCTGTCATCCCAACTGTAACTGAATTATTACAGATGACCAAATCACAAAGAATATCCACATTACAGGTGAGCGTCATATCATTCATTTATGATGAATGAAGAAAATCAATCAAAGTGCGTCATACTCAGATCACAGTATGTGGTCCTCTGGTACACAAACAGATTAGAGAATCACCGAACATCTAAGTAAGTAAATAGAGTTTCATTAGGAAATCCAAATGCAATATCTGTGTTGACAAAGTTGGATAACGGAGCAGTTGCTGGCTCTAATGTGACAGCTTGATGTTTAATCTTGCACAACTGACCAAATGTCCAAGAGACATTAGATGCCACCCGCTGGCATTTTTCACCCAACTTGTCATTTAAATCCAATGACATGGTACTAATGGTTGTTGAATTCATGTTAGTTGATAACGCAGTCAAATGTATATTGAACAAAAATATAAACGCAACATGCAACAATTTCTAAGATTTTACTGAGTTACAGTTCATATAAGGAAATCAGTCAATTGAAATGAATTCATTAGGCTCTAATCTATGGATTTCACATGACTGGGAATACAGATATGCATCTGTTGGTCACAGAAAGCTTTTCAGTCAGTATCTGGTGTGACAACAATTTGTCTCATGCAGCGTGACACATCTCCTTCGTGAAGAGTTGATCAGGCTGTTGATTGTGGCCTGTGGAATGTTGTCCCACTCCTCTTCAATGGCTGTGCGAAGTGGCAGGATATTGGCGGGAACTAGAACGCGGTGTCCGTACACATCCCAAAAATTCTCAATGTGTGACATGTCTGGTGAGGATGCAGGCCATGGAAAAACTGGGACATTTACAGCTTCCAGGAATTGTGTACAGATCCTTGTAAAATGGGGCCGTGTATTATCATGCTGAAACATGAGGTGATGGCTGCGGATGAATGGCACAACAGTAGGCCTCAGGATCTTGTCACGGTATTTCTGTGCATTCAAATTGCCATCGATAAAATGTGATAGTGTTCGTTTTTCTGTAGCTTGTGCCTACCCATACCATAACTCCACCGTCACCATGGGGCACTCTGTTCACAACGTTGACATCAGCAAACCGCTCATCCACACAACACCATACACGTGGTCTGCGGTTGTGTGGCCGGTTGGAAGTACTGCTAAATACTCTAAAACAACGTTGGAAGAGAATGGTAGAGAAAGTGACATTCAATTATCTGGCAACAGCTCTGGTGGACATTCCTGCAGTCAGCATGCCAATTGCACGCTCCCTCAAAACTTGAGACATCTGTGGCATTGTGTTGTGTGACAAACCAACACTTTACATGTATATTTTTGTTCAGTGTAAATCAAAATTAGACGTTAAACTGACGTCAGTGCCCAGTGGGCTGTAAACAGAGTAAATTGTACAAAACATGCAGCGTTTTTATGAGCAATAACTAACAAGGTTTAGATTTCCTCAGCTCAAGACAGTATTTGAATGAATTGTGTAATTGTAAGAGCTCAATATGGAAGTAAAAGAAGCATGTTCCATTAGAATGCAACAAACAATGTTGGATTGGAAAACAAAATAATCTCCTCTTTAAGAAACACAATGCATTCAGTTGGGTCAGCCATATCATTTTTGCTAGCATTGTTTTCAGAGAAAGACTGCATGATTGCCCTTGAAATGCAACAAGCGGCATACACACACACACACACACACACCGTCTCAGTGTGTAAGTGGAACAGATGGTTGTGTTCATACTCCTCTCTCCTTCATTACTCCTCTCTCTCCCTTTCCTCTCACCCCACCCCACCCCCAAACCCTCCACCCCTCCCTCCCTCCCCTGGAGGCACGCCAGTTCATTTGGCAG
Source organism: Salmo trutta (assembly GCF_901001165.1). Lineage (NCBI taxonomy): Eukaryota > Metazoa > Chordata > Actinopteri > Salmoniformes > Salmonidae > Salmo > Salmo trutta. The sequence goes on along the minus strand of NC_042989.1, from coordinate 9,319,374 downwards.
GTGTTTTTTATACTCCACAGGCCTCCTTCTCTTTCCTCTCTCTATATAGCTCCTGTTTTATGGAGACTGACTCAGCTGATTTGGATGGGCAAGAAATAACCCAGGTCCTTAACTGGGAAAGAGCTCCAAAGCCAAGGAAATACTACCTCTGTGTTTGTTTGTTGGGATACTGTGTATGCTGAGACAAAATGGTCTCTCTCTGATTTAATCACTGGCACTGCAAGCAGTTAATAACCTCTCAGGGGAATTCATGAAGGGGGGTATTGAACTTGGCACAAAGCAATTCAAACAACCTCAAAAACGTGATTTTCCTGTGTTTTATATATACTGTATTTCCACACTGTGAAATTGTGAAAATTATGATAATACCCTTTTAGTGTAAAAGCTGTTTGAAAATAACGCCTTTTCAGGGTGTTTTGCATGGGTGGAGTTTTGGCCTGCCTGGCGACATCACCAGTATAAGTTAATAGACCATTAACAAAGAGAGTTTCAAACCTCTTGACAATGGAATTTATAGGTTTAAGGTTTTGACTAAATGATTCCACCCTGAAAATGTATAACTGAGTGATTATAAGATTAATTCCCTAATGTGTGTGCATAGGACAAGTGAAGACTTTACTATTTAGCAATGTAAGTGAGACATTTAAGGAGAAGAGAAACTGTCGACAGACAACTTGTGACAGGTAACTGTGAAACTGATAACAGGAAGAAGGTCTCCTCCCGTTAGGCTTGCAGTAGATTATGAAACATATTGAAGCAATTTATTTGTTGGAAAATTCTTGTAAATAGCATTGACAGTGTTAGAGAAGAGGAGGGGCATTTATAAGGGGGCTGGTATGACCAAATGTGAGGTATAAAAGACTATGTGCATAGTATGATTTTCAGAACGTTCTCTGAATACATTTTTGATCTATTGCAGACTGGGACTTTGTCTAATTCTTCATTAACCAGGGATTTACAACCCCTGGGAATTATTCAAAGCTTAAGTGATAGTTGAGTTCACAACATTGGGATAAAAATTCTCGTGACACCTCTCTGCCAATAACAGCTAGTTTTCAGGTTACATACGTAACAGAGTTAAAAATGTGCCGGAAGCTCACTTCACATCCTGCTTGAAATGTTGCTGATGGAGGAATCCAATCGGTACCTTTTGTATAGCTCAAACAGTTGGTACGTTGTCAAGGAGGACGTTGACGTGTGTTTCCGAGAAGAGGATCACTGGTTGGAGCACGGTATGGGGACAGGAACAGTGGAGCAAGATATACCGTGAGCTGCAAACTGATGTCGGTTTCACTAGTGCCGTAACCCGGATTGTGTGTGACTAACGTACTAACGGACATACACACAGATGGAGACAGATCCATAGTGGCCCAACACCCCCCTCCCTCCATTTCATTGTGGGGGTCAATTAAAGACGCATTATAAAGGTTTTGTGACACCAATCACAGTAAGATACTTAAAGATGCTTTTTAAAGGTTTTATATCATCTCAGTCAGTAGTAGTGCTCACGAGCCAAAACGGGTCCCTGAAAATTGTGCACAATTGTGATGAACGTCATCAATTGCATATGATATGTTACGTCCTGATTATTATTATTATTATTATTTTTAAATAAGTCAAATTCCACTTCACACAATACGTTACAAATTTCAATGTGCTAAAGATCCCGTTCAATCTCTTTAATTGCTACCCAGAAACAATTTGATATTAAGATAAAAACGTCCGTATCGGACCTTTAAGACAGGATTGCACATTAAAGATGACTCATAAAACACTCACGTGAATGTCATGGAAGTTTTATGAAACATATAACAACAAATATAACAAATATTGAAGATTCTGATGCACAACACATCACAAAGTATACATTTTGATGAACAGTATATATTTCCTCAGTCAACCATAACAATGACCAGTAGGTCTGAACCTGTCACGTTGAGTAGCATCATAAGGAGACAGACGGTATGGTATCGCTAATATGGGGTTGGCTCATCTTAGCCCTCCAGCGCCTCTTGGAGTTCCACTGCTGTTCTATAGTCCTGCATCGCTTGGTCAGTCTTGCCCAGGTGGCCTCTGACATCAGCACGGAGCTTGTAGACCAGGGCATCGTTGGGCTGGAGGACAAGAGCTAGGGAATACACATACTTTAAGACCAACACCAGAAAGTTTGAGGCTGTCTATTTATAGCTAGCTATACTATTTCAAGTCATGACACATGAATTCTCCACTTCTCCACGTACACCTTATGAATCGAACGGTCTTAGTCTCAGCTAAAACAACTAATCAAATTAAGATTTGATTCAGTTCCATGCAATTACTCTTTTAACAATATATTCAAGTCTGCTACAACACCTAAAAAAAAGAAAATCATTAATTGAATCAGTGGAACTGAACTAATTTAACTGATTTTCTCTAAATCATAAGCACGACAGAGTTGGTTCCATCAACACCCACAATGATTCCATTTGTTGGATGAATCCTCATGCTCATTCTGTCCTGCTGAAAATCTATTATTATAGGTTTGTATCATCACCATGGAAACTCAAGCTGCCTCTTTTCTCATGAAAAAATAAGTGGCCTTCTTCTTGGTCTTGGTGTTGTCTGTCTGCCAGTGAGGGGTGTCACTGCACTGTGCCGCTGTCCTTTGCTTTGTTTAATTGGGTGTTTTTATTTCCAACTATTGGACAGTTATTTTGACACCCAAAACAAAAAGAAAGAAGGTTTTCAGACCAAGTCTTTGCCTGTCTCTCGGAGTAACGGCAGCAGGGGGACGTAATCTGTAGACTAGTCTTCAGAGACGGTGGTGCATATTGTGAGAGAGTGAGTGATTGAGAGAGAAAGAGAATATGCCTTGTCTGTACAGAGGTAAGATGGTAGGCTAGCCTGTGCCTAAAATTTACTTTACAGTTTGTAACACCAGACATGACAATGTTGTCCTATATACAATACAAGTGTGCAATAATGGTACCAGAAAGAGTCCCATCAGCAGTGTGTAATAATGGTACCAGAAAGAGTCCCATCAGCAGTGTGTAATAATGGTACCAGAAAGAGTCCCATCAGCAGTGTGTAATAATGGTACCAGAAAGAGTCCCATCAGCAGTGTGTAAAATATACAGCCCTGCTGACTAGTGCTGAGTGATTCATGCTTTTTGAGATCGGTTCGGTTTCGGTTCGATTACAAAATGTAAAAAAGTAGACATAACATTTTTTAGACATTAAATGCACTATGCATTATGTGGGTTGAATGATGTAACAACACAGAATACAATGAATTAAAGTCCCATGGTGGTAGTGACTGCCCATTACTACATTTATTCACATTACTTTCATAAAATAGTTGTTTTATTTGAGGACTTTATTTAACTCCAAGTCATCATCTCATATAGAGCTGTTGTCTAACATAAACACAATTTTAGTACTTCAAAGTAAATAAGACATACTTTTATGACTGCCCAATACCAACTATCAATCACTTAGATCATGTATTTTCAGACTCGCAAAGCAATTGCTTTCTCTACCCTCCCGATCACGAGTTCTCTCTTCTCTCAGTCTCCGTGTCTTCTCTGTACAGACCAGATATGTTTAAGTGGCCGCGCAATGGATTATGGTAATTGTAGTTAATTACTACGTTTTCCGTGCTAAACTATGTATAATATTGGCCTGTTAGAAACTACAGCATCACACAGTTCAGGCTTGATCTGATTTATCTCTACAGAAACAGCACATCAGGTTCACAGAAGAAAAAAAAAAAAACTAGGTGGAATTCAAATAACTGAAACGACGTCGGTCAATTAGTTGTATAAAAAAAAACGGAAAATAACCCGACATTTCAGTTAATCGCTCCCCACTACCGCTGACAGAACAACTGACAGCTGTCCTAGCCCCCTGCCAGGTCCCACGTTCATCACCCAGGGGAAATGAAAACCTATCATTGTCCACAGTTACTGAATCTTATCTGGGAATCACAAGTCAATACAGAAATAAAACTTACAGGCTCTGTTGTCTGTAGCATGGCACCTGCAATGGTTGTAGGTTTGATTCATTACCACATAGCCTACAACACAACGCAATACAACAACACAATGCACTGAACCAAATATCCTCGAGACAGACCGATTTAAACACATTAAGTGCTTAATACAACAACAAAATGACACTACAGTAAGATTCAACCATCTGACCTCGGAATGTGTCACAAGTCTCTGTACAATACCTAGCACACATTGGACTGAGAAACTCTATCCAGCAGGAAACACATTGAGACACACACAAGGGCAGCCATCCAGGAGCAAAAGAGTGAGTGGTAAAAGGCTGTTGATTGCTGCTCACTGCTCACCTTGACTGAGGTCCTTCTCTGCATTCCTGTACTGGCGCAGGGAGTTGTAGAGATTGGCTCGGTTGAAGAACACGTGTGAGGAATAAGGGTTGAGTCTCAGGGCCTCAGAGAAGTCCTGGAGGGCCTCTGGAACCTTCCTCAGCAGAGCCCTGGTGATGGCCCGGTTCAGCACCGCAGACTCATCCGCTGGGTCCAGCTCAAACGCTCGGCTGTAGTGCTCACAGGCCTGGAGGATCACCAGCCAGGAGCACACAGAACCACCGTCACGCAGGAGCACACAGGAAGGAGAAGAGCGACGAGAGTGTATGCATACAGTGAGACCCATCCTATAGGATGTGAATGACCCTTAAGTGTAAAACAGTTCACCTCTCAGTGAATGTGAACTAGGTTTTACACTTGACACTGACAGTACATCAGAATAAAATCCATTAGAGTGAAATATTTTACCTGTTCAAACTGCCTGTTGTAGAAGTAGAGGTTAGCAGCGTTGAAGAAGGCCAGGGCGTACTTGGGGTTGAGTGAGATGGCTCTCTGGTAGTCTTTCATGGCATTGGCTTTGTCCCCCATGAACTGGTTTATCACCCCTCGGTTAGTCAGCAGCTGATCTGACACAGGATGGTGCTACAGAAAGGCCAGGCCAGGGTCACAGTTAATAACACTGTGAATACAATTGAAGTCGGAAGTTTACATACACTTAGGTTGGAGTCATTAAAACTAGTTTTTCAACCAGTCCACAAATTTCTTGTTAACAAACTATAGTTTTGGCAAGTCGGTTAGGACATCTACTTTGTGCATGACACAAGTAATGTTTTCAACAATTGTTTACAGAGAGATTGTTTCACTTATAATTCACTGTATCACAATTCCAGTGGGTCAGAAGTTTACATACACTAAGTTGACTGTGCCTTTAAACAGCTTGGAAAATTCCAGAAAATGATGTCATGGCTTTAGAAGCGTCTGATAGGTTGATTGACATCATTTGAGTCAATTGGAGGTGTACCTGTGGATGTATTTCAAGGCCTACCTTCAAACTCAGTGCCTCTTTGCTTGACATCATGGGAAAATCAAAAGAAATCAGCCAAGACCTCAGAAACAAAATTGTAGACCTCCACAAGTCTGGTTCATCCTTGGGAGAAATTTCCAAATGCCTGAAGGTACCACATTCATCTGTACAAACAATAGTATGCAAGTATAAACACCATGGGACCGCGCAGTCGTCATACCACTCAGGAAGGATATGCGTTCTGTCTCCTAGAGATGAACATACTTTGGTGCGAAAAGTGCAAATCAATCCCAGAACAACAGCAAAAGGCCTTGTGAAGATGCTGGAGGAAACAGGTACAAAAGTATCTATATCCACAGTAAAACGAGTCCTATATCGACATAAACTGAAAGGCCGCTCAGCAAAGAAGAAGCCACTGCTCCAAAACCGCCATAAAAAAGCCAGACTACGGTTTACAACTGCACATGGGGACAAAGATCGTACTTTTTGGAGAAATGTCCTCTGGTCTGATGAAACAAAAATAAAACTGTTTGGCCATGACCATTGTTATGTTTGAGGAAAAAGGAGGACGCTTGCAAGCCGAAGAACACCATCCCAACCGTGAAGCACGGGGGTGGCAGCATCATGTTGTGTGGGTGCTTTGCTGCAGGAGGGACTGGTGCACTTCACATAATAGATGACATCATGAGGCAAGAAAATTATGTGGATATATTGAAGCAACATCTCAAGACATCAGTCAGGAAGTTAAAGCTTGGTCGCAAATGGGTCTTCTAAATGGACAATGACCTCAAGCATACTTCCAAAGTTGTGACAAAATGGCATAAGGACAACAAAGTCAAGGTATTGAAGTGGCCATCACAAAGCCCTGACCTCAATCCCATAGAAAATGTGTGGGCAGAACTGAAAAAGCGTATGCGAGCAAGGATGCCGACAAACCTGATTCAGTTACACCAGCTCTGTCTGGAGGAATGGGCCAAAATTCACCCAACTTATTGTGGGAAGCTTGTGGAAGGCTACCCGAAACGTTTGACCCAAGTTAAACAATTTAAAGGAAATGCTACCAAATAATAATTGAGTGTATGTAAACTGCTGACACACTTGGAATGTGATGAAAGAAATAAAAGCTGAAATAAATCATTCTCTCTACTATTATTCTGGCATTTCACATTCTTAAAATAAAGTGGTGATGCCTAACTGACCTAAGACAGGGAATTTTTACTAGGATTAAATGTCAGGAATTGTGAAAAACTGAGTTTAAATGTATTTGGCTAAGGTGTATGTAAACTTCGACTGTATATAGCAACAATATAACAGCTCCAAGTTATTATTATAAGGCATAACCAATGCATCATCAAGCTTGGAATACTATAATCAGCTGCGTAGTGCTATGGCAAAAAACAAAACGTGCGTCCAGTAAGGGCCCCAGGACCGAGTTTGGGAAACCCTGCTATAAGGAATGAAACACTGAATACAGCAACACTGGCAGTCTTACTCCAACAACCTGCATTCTATCTCCTGATTGACCGGAAACAAAACACCAACCACATAGCTATAATAAATCATGTCCAAGTAATTTTCTGAAACGCTGAATATGGCAGTACACACCGGCAGTATGTCTTCCCTCAGTGTACTCAACAGCTTGCATTTTATAAACATGGACTAAACACGCTCTCCTGACTGAGTGGAGGACATTCAGCCAATTATCTCTCTTCACAGTGGCCATCCATTACTGAAACAGGAAACTGCAATTCCCCACAGGATCCACATTACATACCAGGTCCAAACAATCACAGAAAAATGTGACTTTTATCTCATTGCTAACCAGCCTGCGTAGAACTAACATCAATGGGTTTGTATGTAGCCAATGTAGCCAATGCTGTATGTAGCCAATGCGGTACCTTCAAAGCCATGTTAATGTCTTGGAAAGCAGCATAGGTGTTTCCCATCTGCAGGTTGATGACAGCTCTCCCCTCAAATGCCTTCCAGCATTTGGAGTCAATCTCTGCTGCCACTGTGAACTGGTTCCAGGCCCTTTGGAAGCAACCGAAAACCTGGAGAAGCAGACGGACAGATTGGAGTTATGTACCAAATTTGAAACTGCCAACTGCTAACGCATGAATTTTAACAGTGAAAATCAATTTACGTTTAACAAAATGCTGGGATTGGTTTGCTATTTTTAAACAACGGCTGTTAAACAAAACGACATGTTGACAGCTGTCTTCTTATTAAAAACATTATAGAAAGTTGCCCGTTTTCTTTTTGCCGAAATGCGGCAAATGCAAATCTTAGCAACACGATTGGAGTGAGTACAAGAATAGATATTGGTCACAAAATGGAGACACAAGAAGGCTATTTTATGCACATAAGTATGTCTGACCAGGTTGAATTGATGTAAATCCACCCCCTCTTCATCCTATCATGAATAACGCAACAAGAGCCAGAAGTGGTCTGCTCTTCAACACTCAGCAATATGGCAATTAACATGAATTCATTTACAATGTACAGTAAATGTATAATACGTGAGGGTACACGCATTACACAATACACTTGGCTTTTAAGGACTATTCACATTGACAAAAATAATGTCAACTACCTACTGCTCTCCAAGTAGATTCTACTTTGAATAATATGTCTGCAGAGCTGTGTATACCCATGTGACAAGTTCAGGTTCAGGGTTAGGGTTGTGTTTGAGGCTAAGGTTAGGGTTGAACCAGGATGTGGACATGAAGCTATGGTTACAGTTAGGGTTGAGGTTAAGGTTAGGGTTGAACCGGGATGTGGACTTGAAGCTACGGTTAGGGTTGAGGTTAAGGTTAGGGTTGGGGTCGAACCGGGATGTGGACATGAAGCTATGGTTACAGTTAGGGTTGAGGTTAAGGTTAGGGTTGGGGTTGAACCAGGATGTGGACATGAAGCTATGGTTACAGTTAGGGTTAAGGTTAGGGTTGAACCAGAATGTGGACATGAAGCTATGGTTAGAGTTAGGGTTGAGGTTAAGGTTATGGTTGAACCGGGATGTGGACATGAAGCTATGGTTACAGTTAGGGTTGAGGTTAAGGTTGGGGTTGAACCAGGATGTGGACATGAAGCTATGGTTACAGTTAGGGTTGAGGTTAAGGTTAGGGTTGAACCAGGATGTGGACATGAAGCTATGGTTACAGTTAGGGTTGAGGTTAAGGTTAGGGTTGAACCGGGATGTGGACATGAAGCTATGGTTAGAGTTAGGTTAGAGTTAGGGTTGAACCAGGATGTGGACGATGGACATGAAGCTAGGGTTAGGGTTTGGGGTTAGGGTTACCTGGAAGTTGTAGGCCAGGCAGATGCGTGCGTTGGAGCAGAGGGGGTTGAGGTGCAGGGCGGAAAGGAAGTCCCTCTGAGCCTGCTTGGTAGCCTGGGTGTGCCCGTAGTCCATGCAGGCGTTGCCCCGCCCCACGTAGGCATCTAGGAAGAACGGGCTGATCTGCATGGCCTGGCTGTAGGCTTCTACTGACTCCTGGAGCTGACCCAGCCTAGAGGACACACCCAAGCACGCACGCACGCACACACACACACACAGGTCATAGAGTTCATTATAAGATGTTGTTAAAGCAGTATGCTCTTAAAATCCATTCCCGTAGAAAAAACACTTCAGCACCCATCTAACTGGGCTCATTAAAGATCCTGTGAAAAACAGTAATTGTTCAGGCTAGCGGATGAGCAATAACCACTACTCTACTCCACGTCCATTAACACCCTCCAAATGACCACAGTTCCCAAAGGAGTTGGTGCATCCCAGTATAGGTGCTCTGGGTCAACACCATTACCTATAACACCCCCATTCTAAAACATGTCTCATAAGGGGGAACGACACTGTCAGGACGGATCACACCTTTCAATACAGCATGTCTGAATGACCTCGCTGAGTGCTGATCCTCTGCTCATCTCTTTCTCAGAAATTCTCTCTGTTTCTTTTTCTCTCCCCCAACTCTCTGAGAGCCATGTTTTAGCTCGGCGTGAACAACCTGCTTTCAATATGGTTTTGAACATTCCCTCAGCAATATGAAAGATGTTAAAAGGCCCAATGGCATTTCTCTGTGAGAACCTCTCTAAATAGATATTCTGTTTTATTCTTCTATGTTCTGTACACAGGTAGAGTAGAGAGACAGTCTGGATGATTTCTGCTGTTCCCAACACTGGTAGCCTGATTACAACGTGTCCAACAGTAAGATGAGAGAGTGTCTTACACATTCAGTGTGATACAAGGATTTGCCCTGTGGGTCAATGTTGTAACACTACATTGATTTCCCCATCTTCTTCCCACATCATGACCACTTTAAAACAATAGCCATTAAAGTTATTAATTGAAATCATAAATCATTCTTCATAAAAGGTCATGCAGTGTTTATGGTCTTGCCTTCAGGCAACACACACATATTAATTCACTATTAACGGCAGCATAAGTTGGATTTCCCACTGGAGGCCTAACTGGAAATGATGAATAACAAGAAAAAAGGAAATGAATAGCATGGTTTGGATAACAATTTGAGATACTGCATGGCCTGTACTATCAAACCCTGAAAGTAGAGATGCTTGGGAAGAATAACATGTCCTTGGGTGGGGAAACGGTGTTAGGGTGTCTATACTGAGTGTGTGGGTTAGGGTTAGGGAGAGACCTGTGATGGTAGACTCCTAGGGCGTGGTAGATGGTGGCGTCCTCTGGACTTCTCAAGGAGGCAGCTTTGAAATCCTGCAGGAGAAAGACAGTACACCACAACAACAACTTAACTGAAGACACCGTGGATGAACAGATGAACAGGTAGATGATGATTATGGTGCTACCTAACACATTACTATGTGATATTGCTATGCACACTCCAATGGTATCATGGCATGAATAGGAATAAAGAAACAGAGATATGCAATCAACGCTCACCCTCCTTGTGATGAATGATTGAACAATGTGAGATAACTCCTCGCCTATGGCGAATGCATACAACCTATCTATCTATCTATCTATCTATCTATCTATCTATCTATCTATCTATCTATCTATCATGTCCTAGCATATACAACCTATCTACCATGTCCAATAGTAATACTTACAACCTATGTCCCATAGTCTCTTTGTCTAATACATACAACCCTTCTACAGATGCAGCATCTTAATTTGAGACAATTAGCTCCACCAGGAAAATAATCCTGCAGCAACAGGAAATGTGAAATATTATGTGGATTATAATTAATGGACATTTTTATAGGGGTTGATACATTTTTCGTAAGTGAAAATAAAGTCTTGACATTTCTAAGTGGAAAGTGAATTGCAGGAAAGTTGTCCTGCAACAGGGTGATCAAATTAAGATCCTACACCTGTACCATGTCTCAAAGTCTCTCTGCCTGGTGAGTTTGAGTGTTTGCACAGTGAACAATGCCTGTTGACGATGCTAGCTACAGGACACTACCTGTAAGGCATTGTGATGGTCACTCAGCTCCACGTAGAGAAGAGCACGATTGATCAAGACCTTCAGGTCAATCTCCTTCTTGCTGGGAAGGAGGAGGACAATCCCATAGTCTCTAAGAGCCTGAGAGATCAATAGGAAACAACAGCTATGACAATAAAGAACTGATGTACTAGCAGCAAGGGACATAAACACATGTATGTAACATACAGGAGCATAAACAAGATGTTTGCTGACACACAGATTACGAATCAAAACATATTAATTATAGATGGTTGGAGCACTTCTTTCCTAACACAAACCCCTCCCTTACAGAAAAAACACACACAAAATCTTAAAAGATGTTATTTCTATAATGTGACAGTATGCTGCTGTATTCTGATTTCAATTACTGTAAAAGCTTGTACTGTGACCACAATTGGGACTTAGCCTTAAATGGGATTTGAACTCACAACCTCTCGGTCGCTGTGCAACTATACCATCAGATCTGCGAGTGTGGAAAAGATACAGACCACAGACTTATTGACAAGAATGCATTTCTGCCCTTTCTTAAAAGCTGCCCAGAATAACGTAAATAATTGTCCAATTATCACCACCAACGTAAAACTATCAGTGCTCAAGGACACTTGACATAGTAGAGTGTACATTCATTATTTGAACTTGCAACCTCTTGGTGGAAGTGCAGTGATGTTTCTGCAGTGCCACCAGCTTCATACTTATAGCTTTGAACGTACACTGAGTAAACCAAACATTAGGAACACCTTCATAATATTGAGTTGCACCATGGCCTTTTGCTCTCAAAACAGCCTCAATTCGTCGGGGCATGGACGCTACAAGGTGTCGAAAGCGTTCCACAGGGATGCTGGCCCATTTTGACTCCAATCCCTCATACAGTTGTGTCAAGTTGGCTGGATGTCCTTTGGGTAGTGGTGTGCCTGGCACCTACTACCATACCCCGATCAAAGGCACTTAAATATTTTGTCTTGCCCATTAACCTTCTGAATGGCACACATACACAATCCATGTCTCAATTGTCTCAAGACTTTAAAATCCTTCTTTAACCTGTCTCCTCTCCTTTATCTACACTGATTGAAGTGGATTTAACAATTACATCAATAAGGGATCATAGCTTTTACCTGGATTCACCTGGTCAGTCTGTCATGAAAAGAGCAGGTGTTCTTAATGTTTTGTACACTCAGTATTACCACACTAAATAAATAATGGTATGGTTAGGGTACACTACAGTGTTGTTCCCTGGGGTACAAAAAGGTCAAAGGTACACTTCGCAGGTACATATGTGAACACACATGGTACAGTTTGGTACCTTGTAGGTATAATGGGACATTTTTCTACCCAATATTTTGTAGGTTAGATGGTGTTTTGGCAGTGTCGGAGGTGTAACAGCATTAAGGTTCAGTGTTGCTCCCTGTTGTACAGAAAAGTCAAAAGCATACATAAGGTACCTTCAGATGTACACATAGGAACTTATGGTACTGGGCAGTACCTTTTAGGGTACATGTGCGGATAATCTAGTAAAATTGTACATTTCTCTACCCAATATATTCAATTTAATGCTGCGTTCGTAACCATGTGGGAGGTGGAAGTTTAGCAGTTGTGAAGTCATAAATACCAATTGGATGCATTCACATGCTTTGAAGTCATTGACTAACACTGATTGGCTAATGAACAATAAGTTGCGTAAACCATAAACTAAAAGTACAGCTATCATACTTGTGAACAAATTAGTTAAAAAACCATATTAATAGATTGCGAATTTGGAAATATCAGAGTTCCGACTAGCATGTGAATGCAGCTTTATTGCACTTTGAAATGTACAGTGCATTCGGAAAGAATTCAAACCCCATGACTTTTCCCACATTTTGTTACGTTACAGCCTTTTCCTAAAATAGATTAAAAAACATTTCCCCTCATTAATATACACACAATACCCCATAATGACAAAGCAAAAACAGGTTTTTATACATTTTTGCAAATGTATAAAAAAATGAAATGAAATATCACATTTACATAAGTATTCAGACCCTTTACTCAGTACTTTGTTGAAGCAACTTTGGCAGAGATTACAGCCTTGAGTCTTCTTGGGTATGACGCAACAAGCTTGGCACACAATGCCACAAATGTCTCAACTTTTGAGGGAGTGAACAATTGGCATGCCAACTGCAGGAATGTCCACCAGAGCTGTTGCCAGAATGTTCATTTCTCTGCCATAAGCCGCCTCCAACGTTGTTTTAGAGAATTTGGCAGTACGTCCAACTGGCCTCAGAACCGCAGACCACGTGTATGGTGTCGTGTGGCCGAACGATTTCCTGATGTTAACGTTGTGAACAGAGTACCCCATGGTGACGGTGGGGTTATGGTATGGTGCAGGCATAAGCTACGGACAACGAACATAATTGCATTTATTAATGGCAATTTGAATGCACAGAGATATCTTGACCAGATCCTAAGGCCCATTGTTGTGCCATTCATCCGCCGCCATCACCTCACGTTTCAGCATGATAATGCACGGCCCCTGTCGCAAGGATCTGTATACAATTCCTGGAAGCTGAAAATGTCCCAGTTCTTCCATGGCCTGCATACTCACCAGACATGTCACACATTGAGCATGTTTGGGATGCTCTGGGTCGACGTGTACGACTGCGTGTTCCAGTTCCCGCCAATATCCAGCAACTTCACACAGCAATTGAAGATGAGTGGGACAACATTCCACAGGCCACAATAAACAGCCTGATCAACTCTATGCGACGGAGATGTGTTGCGCTGCATGAGGCAAATGGTGGTCACACCAGATACTGACTGTTTTTCTGATCCACGGCCCTACATTTTTTCTTTTTTAAGTTATCTGTAACCAACAGATGCATATCTGTATTTCCAGTCATGAAATCCATAGATTCGGGCCTAATGCATTTATTTCAATTGACTGACTTCCTTATATGAACTGCATCTCAGTAAAATCTTAGAAATTGTTGCATGTTGCATTTATGTTTTTGTTCAGTATAATAAGCGCATCTAAAGTATCCTATAACTTTAAATGCAATTGCAACTGAGGCATGCCAAGTTAATTTGCAGGCCAAAAAGTAGCCTACCAAAGTACATCACGATTGACAGAAAATATATAGCAAAACACTGTCACATGTGAAGTGTTCCATAAACACGGTTTCACATGATTTCACATGTGGAAATCCACATCATCACATGTGAATTGTTCCAAAAACACATGGTTTCACATGTACAAAACATGTGGAAATGTCACATGTGAAATCATGTGATTTTCCACGTGAAATCATGTGTTTTTCCCATAAGGGCGCTTTAGAAACAACAAACGTGAAAAGAAAAAGAGAAAACCCAAACCGACCAATTCATATTCCTTGAGTTGCTGATAACACACTCCGCGGTTGTAGTGTGCAAATGAGCAGGTTTTGTCTATCCTCAGGGCCATGGTCAGGTCCTCCACTGCCCCTTTGTACACCTGAAACAAAAGCATTCTAAATTTAAACACAAAGAACACTACTGAACATTGCACATATTCATGCAGCTCTGCTCACTCTCTATGGCTGAGCGCCAGAGGCATAGAGAGAAGTAGGTCTCGACTGAACTGACAAGAGTTTAAAAAAAATTTAAAAAAGTGTGGTGGAAAGACAGAAAGCCCAAACAGATAATAAAAAAATTAAATGTTGATTGTCACAGAGCCTTGGGACAATACAGTTGGTTGAGGTTTCTCACTGTGGCCAATATGACACATTATCTCAGTTGGTAGAGCATGGCACAATGCCAGGATATTGGGCTCGATCCTAGGACCTCCCATACGTAAAATGTATGCACGCTTGACTGTAAGTCGCTTTGGATAAAAGTGTCTGCTAAATGCCATAATTATATTATTATCATGCGGACGACACACAGCTGTACATTTCAATGAAACATGGTGAAGCCCCAAAATTGCCCTCGCTAGAAGCCTGTGTTTCAGACATAAAGAAGTGGATGGCTGCAAACTTTCTACTTTTGAACTCGGACAAAACAGAGATGCTTGTTCTAGGTCCCAAGAAACAAAGAGATCTTCTGTTGAATCTGACAATTAATCTGGATGGTTGTACAGTCGTCTCAAATAAAACTGTGAAGGACCTCGGCGTTACTCTGGACCCTGACCTCTCTTTTGAAGAACATATCAAGACTGTTTCAAGGACAGCTTTTTTCCCATCTACGTAACATTGCAAAAATCAGAAACTTTCTGTCCAAAAATGATGCAGAAAAATGTATCTATGCTTTTGTTACTTCTAGGCACTAAACAAACTTCAGTTAGTGCTAAATACGGCTGCTAGAATCCTGACTAGAACCAAAATATTTGATCATATTACTCCAATGCTAGCCTCCCTACACTGGCTTCCTGTTAAGGCAAGGGCTGATTTCAAGGTTTTACTGCTAACCTACAAAGCATTACATGGGCTTGCTCCTACCTATCTTTCCGATTTGGTCCTTCCGTACATACCTACACGTACGCTACGGTCACAAGACGCAGGCCTCCTAATTGTCCCTAGAATTTCTAAGCAAACGGCTGGAGGTAGGGCTTTCTCCTATAGAGCTCCATTTTTATGGAATGGTCTGCCTACCCATGTGAGAGACGCAGACTCAGTCTCAACCTTTAAGTCTTTACTGAAGACTTATCTCTTCAGTAGGTCCTATGATTAAGTATAGTCTGGCCCAGGAGTGTGAAGTTGAACGGAAAGGCTGGAGCAACGAACCGCCCTTGCTGTCTCTGCCTTGCCGGTTCCCCTCTCTCCACTGGGATTGTCTGCCTCTAACCCTATTACAGGGGCTGAGTCACTGGCTTACTGGTGTTCTTCCATGCCGTCCATGGGAGGGGTGCGTCACTTGAGTGGGTTGAGTCACTGACGTGGTCTTCCTGTCTGGGTTGGCGCCCCCCCACCTTGGGTTGTGCCATGGCGGAGATCTTTGTGGGCTATACTCGGCCTTGTCTTAGGACGGTAGGTTGGTGGTTGGGGACATCCCTCTAGTGGTGTGGGGGCTGTGCTTTGGAAAAGTGGGTGGGGTTATATCCTGCCTGTTTGGCCCTGTCCGGGGGTATCATCGGATGGGGCCACAGTGTCTTCTGATCCCTCCTGTCTCAGCCTCCAGTATTTATGCTGCAGTAGTTTATGTGTCGGGGGCTAGGGTCAGTCTGTTACATCTGGAGTATTTCTTTTGTCTTATCCGGTGTCCTGTGTGAATTTAAATATGCTCTCTCTAATTCTCTCTTTCTCTCTTTCTTTCTTTCTTTCTCTCGGAGGACCTGAGCCCTAGGACCATGCCTCAGGACTACCTGGCATGATGACTCCTTGTTGTCCCCAGTTCACCTGGCCGTGCTGCTGCTCCAGTTTCAACTGTTCTGCCTGCGGCTTTGGAACCCTGACCTGTTCACCGGACGTGCTTGTTGCACCCTCGACAACTACTATGATTATTATTATTTGACCATGCTGGTCATTTATGAACATTTTAACATCTTGACCATGTTCTGTTATAATATCCACCCGGCACAGCCAGAAGAGGACTGGCCATCCCTCATAGCCTGGTTCCTCTCTAGGTTTCTTCCTAGGTTTTGGCCTTTCTAGGGAGTTTTTCCTAGGGAGTTTTTCCTAGCCACCGTGCTTCTTTCACATGCATTGCTTGCTGTTTGGGGTTTTAGGCTGGGTTTCTGTACAGCACTTTGAGATATCAGCTGATGTACGAAGGGCTATATAAATACATTTGATTTGATCAACCTTCTCTCCCCACACAACTCTTTATATCCTGTCTCAATAATCGGATGAAAGAAGACAACGCTCCTCTCAAAGGTAATAACCACCCTAGAAATTAATTTTAAAATACTGATAAAACTGTTTATTTATACCTCACAAAATTTAAATAATAAAAAGACTGGCAATGGCAATATTGATAACTCATTATTCTTAATCTAGCCATGAACAATAAGAGCTTTCATAACAGGACCCCATCTGTCCTCATTGGACTCTATGACCACTCTTTCACAACAGTAAATGGTGAGTAAAAAACCATAGAAGAGATATAATCTCTCAGCCACTTTCAAGTGGTGAGGTGAATCATACAAATCTGCATTGCAATTATAGACATTACATTCATAGAGGTGGTGTATTGGAAACGTTATTATTCAGAATAACCAATCAAATTCATTCCAAAGAGGGTTATCGTTTGAATGAACAAATAGTAAATTGGGTTACTGCCCTCTAAAGAATGTGAGTGGCTAATGAGAGGCAAGGCTGAAGAAGCAGAGTCATGGCTAGCTGTGTTACCTGTGTGAATGTGAAATAAATGTCACACCCTGATCCGTTTCACCCGTCTTTGTGATTTTCTCCACCCCCTCCATGAGTCGCCCATCTTCCCCTTTATCCCCTGTGTATTTATACCTGTGTTCTCTGTTGGTCTGTTGCCAGTTCGTCTTGTTTGTCAATTAAACTATTGTTTATATCAACGCGGTCTGCACCTGAGTCTTACCTTCATACCTGATAATAAACATATTCCGTTGTTTAACAAATGAACAACTTCTCGGAGTCATCGGTAAAGAACCCAGCATCTAAGATGCAACAATAGACAACAAAGGAAGGCATCCCATTTATCTCACCTTCAGGTAGAATTTGAGCGCTCCTCTATACAGGTAGACTCTGACACTCTTGGGCTGGATCTTAATGGCTTCGTTGCAGTTCAGGATGGCCTTTGAATAGCGCCCTTTAGCGCCATAGAAGGCTGCACGGCTCAGATACACCTTGAAATTCAGACACAATGTACTCCACTCGCAACAATTCCACACAATGTGTTCCATTGCACTGTTTCTGTATAACGTGGATTCAGATACATTTAGCCTGCATCCCAAATGGCACCCTATTCCCTATGGGTCCTGGTCAAAAGTAGCGCACTATGTAGGTAATAAGGTGCAATTTAGGATTCAGCCTTATACTGTACATGGGTGGACAGTGAGTTCCAGAGAGCCAGTGGTTACGGAGCCTCTACCTGGAACAGGTTGGGGTTGATGAAGAGGGCTCTGTTGAAGTCCTGAACACTCTTGGACTGCTGCAGGCGCATACGACAGAGCCCACGCTGGTGGTACGCATCTGCATAGTCAGGGTTCATCTTCACTGCGTTGCTGAACGCATCAAAAGCCTGTCAGAAAACATTACAGAATCTTCAAATGGGGGTGTTAGTTTGGTGAAGGAGGCCGTTGCCATGTCAGTATGTACTGTCCCATAGACTATTTCAAAGTAACAGCGTGTACCTAGTTAACGTGTTATGTAACATGAACCGAACAACAGGTGTTTCACGGCATGAAAAAAGAGAGAGAAAAAAAAGCCTTGCAACAGAGAAACAGCTTGAGATTTGACGGGTAGAAGGCATAGCGGATTCAAAAACGTTGTGTTGGAGTAGCCAGTCTGTTTGTGCTGTCATGCCAAGCACTGTTGGCAAGAGCACAAACAGATCTAGGACCAGGCTAGTGTTGGGGGGCCATGCAGCCAAATAACATGGATATCTGAACAGACAATGCCTAGTTGCTGTACCTGCAACAGGAGAGCCAGTGCCATGTAGCAGAGTCCAGTCAGATAGAAGACCTCTGCAGCTTCAGAGACGTTGTACAGGTTGGTCTCGTTGGGGCTCAGCAGAATCAGGGCTTTCCTGAAGCTCTCTACTGCCTCCTACAGCACAGTCACCGCACACACACACACACACACCACAGAAGGCTGCTGAGGGGAGGACGGCTCAAAATAATGGCTGGAATGGAGTAAATGGAATGCATCAAACACATGGAAACCATGTATTTGATGTGTTCGATACCATTCCATTAATTCCGTTCCAGCCATTACTATGAGCATGTCCTCCCCAAATAAGGTGTCACCGGCCACCTGTGATACACACACGTCACCAACTCCCCCAAGCCACTCACTCTCCCCTGATGACAGGGCATGTTAGGCCATGGTTATTTCTATAAAAAATGTCATGCTGAGAAAAGTAGGCCAGTTGTACTGATAAGCTGCCCGACGCCATTACGTTAGCTTCAGGACATCTTCACTAGGGCACAACTCGGATGTTACACAGAGCATTATGGGTACTGTAGTACATCAAGCTACAGGCCTAATGATTGGAATGAGGAAGACAAACATGCAAAATCACTGTGGAGGAAACAGGGCAACATTGATCATTCAGCTTTAGCCTATACATGACAAGGCATGGTAACCCAGAAGGTAACAACCCACCATGAACTTGCGTGCCTTCATCTGAGTCTTGCCCAGGAGAATGAGGATGGGAGGTGAAGGTCGGTTGTTGGTGGCTGCCTCCAGACAGGCAATGGCTTTGGCATCATTCCCCAGGAAAGACTGGACAGCAGCCTGCTGGATGGGAGATGACCCTAGTGCTGGTGGTGGGGAAGGGTCACTGGTCAGTATTAGCCTGGTCCCAGATTTGTTTGTGCTCTTGCCAACAGCATTGCTCATTATGAAGCCATGATTCTTACTCTGTAATCAGTAAGTTCCTGCTATATAGTGTCAGTCTGTGAGATAACAAGGACTTGTCAGTCAGGGTCAGGGAACTCATATTATGCTTCCTGGATCCTGATTAGAATCGCTGTACCTTTGTTCATCTCTGCAGCGTACTGGATACAGAACGTGGCCAGGTCAAACTGTTCCATGTCACACAAATACTGGCCCCTGAAACACAGAGAGAGCATTGTGGATATGTCAATATACACTGAGTATACAAAATGTTCCATGACATAGACTGACAAGGTGAAACCAGGTGAAAGATATGATCCCTTATTGATGTCACTAGTTAAATCCACTTCAGTCAGTGTAGATGAAGGGGAGGAGACAGTTTAAATAAAGATTTTTAAGCCTTGAGACATTGATTGTTTACGTGTGCCATTTAGAGGGTGAATTGGCAAAACAAAAGATTGAAGTGCCTTTGAATGGGATATGGTAGTAGATGACACGGGTTTGTGTCAAAAACTGCAACGCTGCTGGGTTTTACACGCTCAACAGTTTCCTGTGTGTATCAAGAATGGTCCACCACCCAAAGGACATCCAGCCAACTGGACACAACTGTGGGAAGCGCTGGAGTCAACATGGGCCAGCATCCCTGTGGAACGCTTTCGACATCTTGTAGAGTCCATGGTGCTGATGAGTAAGGCAGGGGGAGGCCCGGAGGGAGGCCGGAGGGGGATCAAGAGATGTTTGTGAACACCTGTAACTACCATTTCCTGCAATCTAGAGCCTTTACTGACAACAAATAAAGGATTTTTTAAAATTCTAGCTACATAGTGGTGCAGCCAGTCCACAAGGTGGCACAGCACCCCCTTATATTCTTTGGGGAGAATCCAGTACTACTTTTGTATTCTTAACTAAAGAATAGTTTAGGTCCATTTTACAGACTTAAAACTCAAGCCTGATATCCTTCCTCTGATATAGAACATTTATACAAGAAAAGGCCCACTCTAAATCTAAGACAATAGCTTGTTTGTGACAGAAAAGTTCTGTAAGAACCTTTACCTCATGATATACAATTGTTGAGCGTCTGGCTTCATATGTGTGGCTCGTGTCAGATCTTTCAGCGCTCTCTTCAGATCATTGACCTTTTTGGTGAAGAATAAGGTTCATGATTTATACATCATAAAGTGAAAACCTGAAAATCCTGGTGACTGCATCATGACATTTTAAATGCTTACATTGCGATAGGCTTGGGCCCGGCAGATGTATCCTCTGATGTAGGTGGGGTCCACCCTCAAAGCGTTGCTGAACATTCGGATGGCTTCATAGTTCTGGCCCATATTCAACATGAAGATCAAGCCCAGGTTCACATGGGCCAGTGCTACAGACCTAACAGGAACAAGAAATCATCACAAAGTGGGGAAAAACATTAAAGGAAATAGAACTTATCTCTAACCTCACAACAATTATTAGACTTAAAGAAAGATTCTAGTTCTTATCATTCAAAATGTTCATACATCTCAAGTCTTATTTAATATTTAGCTTCGAAATGTCCTCCCTCCCTCCTTCTCTCCCCCTCTCTCCTTCTCTTCCTCTCTATATCTCCTGCTCCTCTTTCTCACTCAAAGCCCTGTTGCTCTTTTCAGAAGAAAGGATCCACTCTGTGAAAGCGAGAGGCCCAGTGGTATTACCTGTCAAGTTTGATCACGGCTTCAAAGTCGAACACGGCTTGTTGCCACTGCCGTCGCTCCGTATAGAGCAGGCCCCTGTGCAGGAAGGCACTCAGGTTCTCTTGGCTATCATTAATGAGTACTGGTGGCACAGAAATAAATATAACAATAAGTTGTATCTCTGTGGTACTCACAGGACTGTATAACACAACACCTCAATCCTGCACACAATGGAAAGGTATTAATAGCATGAAAAACTCTGATTGGGGGTTAATGTAAACTGAAAGCTACCACTCTTCGAGTCAGAACACATTGGATTGAAGATATTAATAGCATGAAATGGGGGTTAGGTGAGGTTTTGTTGATGATGTTGTTTGTAACTAATGGACTGTGGAAATGATTTTCCTCTCCGGGAACATCCGTACAATTAAGTATATATTTATCTATTGTCCAATACCTGAGGTGCTGAGGTCTTGGAGGGCAATATCAGGCATCCTCTTCCTGAGCAGACAGCCTCGGTGGTAGAAGGCCAGCCAGTCATTGGGGTCCAGGTGAACTGCCAGGGAGAAGTCCTCGATGGCTTCCTGGTACTGACCCACCTTAGCATAGATCCTGCCCCTGTACGTCCTGTGGTATGTCCAGATTATAACGAGACATGATGTGTTATAATGGGTTATAACAGGTGGAGGGTAACACAACTGACATTATGGAGGGTAACACAACTGACTGTCAATCGACATTTCAGTGTGTGTGTGTGTGTGTGTGTGTGTGTGTGTGTGTGTGTGTGTGTGTGTGTGTGTGTGTGTGTGTGTGTTTTGAGAGAGAGGGAGAGAGACGGAACCTGTGCGTGATTGTGAGCTAAACTCCAGCCTAACGCTGGCATTATCTGTGTCCCAAGTGACAGCCTATTCCCTATATCAGGGATGGGCAGCAGACTAATATCACACCAAAAAAATACAATCATTTGAATAGTAGAATACACAAGCTGCAATTTTTAACATTTGGTTGTGCATCAGCAGTCACTCAATTAGCCCATGTCATCAAAACATTTTTAGATTGGTAAGTTAGTCTAGCGGACACCTATCTAAACTTGTAGTAATCATTGTCAAACTACTAACCGGGGTAGGGCCCATTGATCATCAGTTATCATATTAAAAACTGCAAATGTTTGCCTCCTATGGCAAAATGTGTAGAATTTCAGGAAATTAGCTGTAAAACTGCTAATTTTTCTCTTCGCCCCATGGCAATATGAGGAGAATTACATGAAATGAGTTATAAAATTGCAAAATCTTCTCTCCGCCCCATGGCAAAATATGTAGAATTACAGCAAACTTGCTTTAAAACAACATTTTCTCTACGCCCCATGGCAAAATGTGCAGAATTGCAGGAAATTAACTTTAAAAAAAAAAAAATTATCTTCGCTGTCACGACGGGGGGTATGGATGTGAGTACGCAGACCCACTAGCTACTGCGGCCCCTCATGATGAGTTCAGTTTTTTGGTGGGCCACACCCCCATCAAAGTTGCTCATTCCTGTCCTATATAGTACACTACTACCTATGGGCCCTGGTCAATAGTTGTACACTATATAGGGAATAGGGTGTCATTTGAGACACACCCATTGATTACCTGGCGATGGCATGGCTGGGATCACGCTGGAGCAGCAGAGAAAAGTCAGACAGAGCCACCATCCAGTTACAGCTGTGGAAGTACTGCAGGCCGTGGGTCAACAGAGCGTCCGTTCTCCTTGGGTTGATGGTGAACGTCTGGAAGACAAAGATTACAGACATACACACCAGTCACAGCAGTCTCCTGTTAAGCCCTTGTTCTGTGGCTTATGCTGGCAAAATAATCCAGAGGTCAGCACTGGAGTGAGGCGGAATCTCTTCTCAATCAATACACAATATCACAATGTTGTTGGTTTTCTACCTTAGATGACTGTATTAAACCCAGACTACATCCTAAGAGTGCTTTGAGACCCAGTGATGTCAGTGGCAACGTGACTTACTTTGGCATAGTCCTCCATGGCCAGTAGAATCTCATTCCTCTTCTCGTACATCTCAGCCCTCTTGAAATAGTTGTCATCGTCTTCAGGTCTGCATTTGATGGCCTGAGTGTAGTTTATAATAGCCAGGGTGGTCTCTCCTCTCACTCTGTAGATTTCTGCTTTGGACTTGAAGGCATCTGGTAAACACATATAAAAGGTCGGTAATGTATTGTACTGTATAGTAGTCTAGAAAGGAGGAAGAGCTATAGCTGTACAGTCGTGAACCATAATCAAATCACATATAAGTCCAGCTGCATCCTTAACCGTGGGTACATCCCCAGAATGTCCTTAATAAATCGAGCAGCAGCGTAATGCCACAGAATGTACAATAACTATAGTCAACAAAAATGTGTTCCTATTGGCAAAAAGGAACTAACATTTAAAATCAATGGAGCACTCACTAACTTGAAAACGCAGATGGAACGTGCCAGAGCGAAAAAACTAAAAGGCTCATAAAATGAGGAATTTCAATTCATTCAAGTGAGAGATTCAGCAGAAGTGCAATCACTTTCACCTTGGCAGAGTCAGTCAGTGCATCATCACGCTGTATGTACCGTGAATCTATTATATCTACAGTAACTAATAAAACACACAGGGTTTTGGGCTGTGGTGGGCTTACCTGCATGTTTCTTGGTGTGCTTGATGATAAAGTTCAGGTCATCCAAAGCACTATTCTGGTTGTTTCTGAGCAGATAAATGCTGTGCCTGTGCCAGTAAGCATCCAGCAGGTAGGGCTCTAGGGAAATGGCCTAGCGTGGAAACAACAACACATTAACCATTTATCATCAGAAGCTAGGCCAAGAGGAGGAAAATGAAGCTAGTAGGGAAATCAGGTCAAACCTATTAGCTAGCTTATATATTTATAAATTAATGTCTAAATCAAGTTACTTTGACTAGCTTCCAACTGAAATAACAGTATTCTGACCTAACACACTCGTCCATGGCTGTCCTATTTCAGAACCAAACCTCTGCTAGCCTACTGAAAATGTGAACTAAACTTACGGCATTGAGATCCTCCAGAGCCTGGTTAAGCCGGCCCAGTTTCTTCTGCAGCGCCCCCCTGCGACACAGGTCAAAGGCGCTGGGTCTGTCCTGCTGGGCAATATCCTGGGTCAGCTTGGCCACCTCTCCCTCCAGGTCCCCTGTGGTCAGACCCTGGTCCAGGGTCAGAGACAGGTCCACCCAGTCCAGAGGCTGTATCTCATCCAGCATCAGGACCTTCTCCCCAGGCTTCTTCAGGGCCCCGCTCTGGAGGCTGCTGCTGGGGGCCCTCTTAGAGGAGTCTGACTCTTTCTTGGAGGTGCTGCTGCTCTCCTCCAGTGGGGGGAAGAGCTGGTCAAACCAGGCATCCCAGATATCCCTCACCCACTCCCGGGGAGGGAGCACGTCGGGGATGCCACCCTGGTCAGCGGCAAAGCTCTCAAAGTCCAGCACCAGGGGTAGGCTCGGGTAGCGGGGCAAGGGGAGCGGGAGAGGAGGCTCCTCTGAAAGGCATGTGGTGGGTTTGATGGGTAGTAGCTGGCACACAGACTCACTCCTGGGAACACAGGAGGCAGGCAACACAGATAGACAGGGTGATTAGATGTAAAGAAGAAATGTATACATTCTGTAAATACAGCAATAACATGGGTCTACTGTATATCCAAATGAAAGCACATTCGTCTGGAAGTTCTATAACTGCTTTGTTAGCCAAATGAATCGCAGTACTGTAAGCCTGCCTACCTGATGAGAGTACGTGGTGGCTCCTGCAATTTTTCATGGATGTAGGCCAGCTTGGCAGGGCACAGCTTCTTCGAACCCTTGGCGACCTTCTTCTTGGAGTGGGATATGCTGCCTCTCCTGACGGGTTCCCCCAGCGTCACCCTGTCTCGGTCCCTCCTGTACTGGAGTTGACTCTGGCTGAGGGCTGGGGTAAGCTCCTCTGTGTTGGGGCCTGCTGCGGGGGCTTGGTGGTCGGCGTCCTGCTGGACAGTGGGAGTAGCCTGGGGATGGGTCTCCTCAGCCAGCACAGTGGAGGACAGCTGCTGCCGAACCACCTCCAGCTCTCTGGTGACGGTGGCAAAGTCACATGATACCTTGAGGAAGGCCTCTGGCTCAGGGTTGAGGTGTGGGGCAGAGAAGGGCCTCTTCAACTGGGTCAAGATTGTGAATAGTGAGACCATGGTCAGAACCACTGGTTTGGTGGTGAGATAGTGGTTTATCGTGTTATTGAATGACATGACGTTTTTCATATACACTCACCTGTTCTTCGTCAATGGAGGGTTGAGGTGACCGCTCAGTTACTCTGAGGTCTATCATAGACTTGAACTTCCTGGACAGCACATTTTCCTGTAGGAAGATCCAACACGTTTGTAAGGGCATGCTGGGGGGGGGGGGGGGGTTGTTAAGTTTAGTTTGGGGGGGGGTAACTAAAGCACACACTGACCACTGAGGTGGTTGGCTCCATCTCTGTCAGGTCACAGGCTGATTCCACCAGGTCCTGCAGATCACCATAGAGCTCCTCTCTGGAGAGATCGTTCCGCGTTGCCTGAGTAACAAACACCATAGAAACACAGCAGGGTGAGATCACATTGGCGAGGTTTGGTTAACTGGTTCACTTGCAATTTGATATTCTAATATAGCAAAGCTATTATTCAGATACATCAAAGATATTTGATATTCAAAGATATTATATTTCAACAGGACATCTTTGGTTAAAAAGGCATGATCAATGTGGCCTTGTTAATGTTATCTAACTTTCAGAGTGGTAGGGCATCTTGTAATGTAATGATCAAAGAGCATCTCCAATGTTCCCCCATCACGTCTCAACTAAAACACAGCCAGGAACAAATAGAGTAAAGTCCTCCGTTAACAGTCCATGTGGACTGACTGTCTGGGAGGGAAGTAGCCTACAAGTCTGTCTGTAAACATCAGAGGCTCAGTACTACACTACCTGGTACTTGGGAAAGAGTTTGTGTTTGACGAATGCAGGAGAGCAGCTGAACTTAGGAGGCGCTGGGTGCCAGAACATCTTCAGCTCGTTGGAACACAGAGAGGTCTGGGAGGAAGGAGAGAGATACTGTATGAGACACACAGAGAACTGGGAGGATAGACACTTCAAGGACAGGTGACTCATCTAGACCAATGAAAAGTCCCCTTGAATAAAACAAACTCACACGTGACATTAAAAAGATAATGCTGAACTGGAACATTGGAACTGAAACATTTGACATTCCCAGATAGCTACAGTGTTAGTACCATGTTATAAGCAGTCCCTTTAAAAACCTCCTGTTTCTAATGAGTTACAAATATGTTTGGTGCCACCTAGTGGATCATCTTGTTGGATGGTGAAACACTTTCGAGACAAAATGTTTGAGGGGAATAGTTGTATAAACATAGTGCTGATCCTCCTCACCGCCTGTCCATGAAGCATCATCCTGGGCTTCTCTACGTAATACTCAGCGATCCTCTGCCAGTCAGCCAAGCTGTCTGAAGTCTGGGGAGGCAGGTGACCCACGCTGTCCTTTCCATCAGACTCAGTCACCTCCACGCAGGGCACGCCTTCATTTACTATCCTGCAAAGAGATTCAATAGTTTTACATGATATGAGGTTGTTGTAATGATACTGATATGTATCATTACATGATATGTAAAGTTTCCCCCACGTGGAGTGCAGAAGGTAGTGAGAGAGAAAGTGGAGAGAACGGCCAAATCATATTTACTAAATAGTTTAATGCAGCCCTGTATCACAGCACTTAAATTCCAAATGTTGCTATAAAGTCTAGGTTTGGTCAGAAAACAACTTATGAAGCAGAGCCTGGGAGAGATAGATAAATAAAGGTTAAATAAGTAATAAAAGCGTTTTACCTGTGTCTGTCAGGCTGGGCAGCGATGTGTTGTAGAGCTGTCCTCTGTTGGTGAAACTGCGGTGGTGCAATGAGTTGGCTAGAGGTGTGACAGACCCGGGAAGCCAGCTGCAGCTCCAGAGGCAGGGCCTGGCTGACTGGGGTTGTACAGAGGTGGTGAATGGTCTTGTACCCATCTGCACTGTGGGAGAGAATTAGAACAGTAATGACTACAATGTTGTGATACTCTTACTTGGCCAGTCTGTTTGCGCCATCATGCCAACTCCTTGTCACTGGCTTGACAATGATCGCAATATAGTCGGTGAGAAGACAAACGGATCTAGGACCAAGGTAATGCTTACTTTCAATCTAAATGTAACATCATTTCTGACTTCTTTACCTAGTCTGTAATAACACAGGGTATATATAAAACCCAACATACAGTATTATCATGTATGGTAAAGGGAGAAGTCAACTGACATTTTGCTTTGAACCAAAAACCCCACCGGTTTGTTATATTGAAGAATGTCAACGATTTAACAACAATCCACATATTTGAAACGTCTACGAGCAATACCGTGGTCTTGAGGCTTGTCCTAACAGATGAACCATTCTCTGTGGCGTAAGCAGATGAGGTGGTGGTTTATTTGCTCAGATCATCCCTGCCATAACTTCTCACCACTCTTTGAACTGGAGACTCTGTGTGTGGCCTCTCTGTGCTAGGAGGGAAAGGCCCGGCCTCCCTTCGCCACCCACCGCCCACCTCCTGTCCTGACAGACACTGGACAATTTATTGGAGCCTAACATGTTCACTATGGCCTGCCACTCCTGAGATTGATCATCTCTCTGGCACTCTGGGTTAGGTAGGCATGCCTCAGCTCAGCTAGCGGAGCGGCAATCCTGTAAGGTCACCCTGGAGTCATTCGCCTTGTTTTCAATGAAATGAGCATTCCATAACTGTGGAGTGGAGCTGACCTGAGCACTGCCTTCAGCCTTGCTCCTTATCTAATCCATGTACCATCAGCAGACAGGCTGGCAGCCTGGCCCCCTTATAAAGCCTCTTATCCATACCCAACAGAAACCTTTCAGTGAACCAAAGCTCTGAAAAAAAAACCTAATTAAATGGCACTTGTTTTGGTTCCATTTTTTCATCAATGGGGTTGGAGGGGAGTGGAAGGAGTGGGAGGGTGTGGCACAACTCCAACTCAGCACTTGCAGCAGGAGGAGGCAGTAAATCTGGTCTCTTTAGGTGAGTAAGGAGTCAGTTATAAGGAAGTGTGTGGTTGCACCAGGCTCCAGACAGAGAGAGAGCAGTCTAAAGAGTGTGTTAGGCTAGGAGCATAATTACTCTCTGTGTCAATGGGTCTCCGAGAATCAGGTGGGGAGTTTTGATGATAGCTTAGAAGTCACTTTATTTACAGACAGACTCCCTCGAACTGAGCTCACCTCCGTCCAATTCCACCCCCGCCCAATCCATTAAAGTCAAAGTTGGAGATGGTTACTAATGATAGTGAGTTGAAGAGGTTGTTGGAAAACAACTTCGTTCAAAACAAGCAGCGATAACACAGTGATGACCATGATTATACAGGGTTTAAGCAACATGTCTTCATGTTTTAGGAGAAAAACCACTATTTATTTGACAGTGCAGTGTTGTACGTGGTATCCATTTAATACCCAAGTTTGTAATAGAAGTAGTAGTTTAACCTCCAATAATGATCACAACTCACAATCAGTTCGATACAACAAGTCACAACGCTCATGATCAACCAGACTGACAGGGAATACAAGATTCTTACTGCGCTTTAGGGGCCCATGTCGCTAGAGGGGAGAGGCCTTGAATGGTTTTGTTTTGTAAAGACACCCTCGCTGGTCTCTGAGAAGGAGCTATGGTATCTCCTCGAGCTGTCATTACATCTGCATAAGTCACCTTTGATGGAGGAAAAAAAAAAACACAAAGACAAACGTTTGTCTTCTAATTGTGGGAGCTGAAATAAGAAAATACTTAAATAAATTAGGCGTGAACAAGATAAACTGATAGTACAGTTACAGCGGCTGAACTTCACACAACGACAATCACATAAATCCAAGTATTACCTTCTGTGGAAGAGCAGAGACCATAGAGTCAGCGTCGTCCGTCTCTCGTTCAGACAGCGACTGAGCGATCTTGTAGACCCCTGGTGTGACTTTAGGGGACTCAGCAGGTCTTGGTGTCTCCCTCTTAACCCACAACATACTCTGTGGAACCGAGGGCCTCTGAGGAGTACCCTGGGAAAATGTGGATAAGACGTTTGTTAATGTTGACTATCATTCAAACAGAATTCCTTATCAAGGTTGAATTTAGTTTAAACTTTATACAACCTTAATAACAGAAACCTCTACACTTAAAAATGTTCTCAAATGCTCTGAAAACCTATTTTTCAATGAAATGTGATACATCTAAATACACTCTAGTCTCTGCATTACCTCTGTTTGTACATGGCTAATATTCTCTTCTCTCTCCTCTGATTCCACTGTTTTTTCTTCCTTTAAAAATGATTGAATGTTATAAAAAAACAAAAATTGTCAATCAATACAAGTGCAATTGCTATGAGCATTGAATACCTGTTTAAATAACTAATATTCATGAACTATCACCGGGCTTATTTAAAATCTCTACGAAAAGTATAAAGGTCAAAATGTCTGTGACCATTCAGCATATCATATGTTGTTGTCCTATTGTTATCATGTTGTCACCTCGTTGTCAGCGTTATAGCTGTCCCCCAGCACTCTTTCCATCAGCTCCTTGATCATCTGGTCCGAGGCAGATGGCATATCACTGTCCCCTCTCTGTAAGGAGGCAATGATCTCATCCACCGTCCTCCCTCTGCCTCTGACAAGCCCCATAGTCGTGGCCACTGACTCCTCTGGGTCTCTCTGCTGGGGGTCCGTGTCCTCCTGGCTCTCTGCACCTTCGGCCCCTACAATGCCCCGTGCCTCATCCAGCAGCTCTGTGGTGGACTTGACACTGTGGATACTGTTAGGGGCCATGGTACTCCTCTGGCTCTTTGAGCTTCTGTCGTCAGTGGGAGTCCTTGGTGCATGCGTAGACCTATCTTTCTGTTTCCTCCTTTTCTTTTTCTTGATCTTCTGTGGAGCTTTCCCGTGGGATTGCTCGGAGCCCGAGTCCTCACTGTTCCTGCTGTCATCGGTGTTGTCCGAGCTCAGAGCCAGACATCTGCTGAAGAAGTTGGCTCTCCGGATGCGCCTCTCCGCCGCTTCCTTCTCCGACACCAGCTCTGACTCCTTCTTGCTCTTGTATATAAACGTCCTGGTCCCTGTTGCTGGCCTCTCTGACCTGGGCTTAGAGGGAGGCTGTGGCCTCATGGACATGGACACCACTTTGGTAGTCCCTGCTAGCTGAGCTATGGCCGGCTTCTGGGAAGGTTTCTGGCCTGGAGGAGACAGGACCAAACTAACTGAATTTCTCCCTTCACTGATTCCTTTGATAAGTGTGGTTCCTTGACTCCTGCTCACCTCAGACTTTGTTTTAGGGATGTCTAGTAGGAGTACACTTTGTGGTAAGGAGGCAGGTGGGGATTGTAGCAGATCTGCATGGAACTCCAACAGGCTGACTGACCCTGCAGACATCTGTGAGGTCCTATTTTGGGGTGTGTCCGATGTGCCACAGGGTCCCTCTGTAGCCTCTTCCATCAGTCCTGATGACTCCAGTGTGTGGAGAGAGTTTGGTGGTTGGGCCTGTGTGCTGGTGGTTGTGTGGGAGTTGAAAAACAGCTGTTTCATTTGTAGGAATTCACACTGGGCCTCATTGCGTAGCACCCCTAACTCCTTCTTCAGCTTTAGCTCCTCGCTGTGGCTCAGAACCTTATTTCTCAGCATGTTGCCCCATGTCTATCAACGTGACCAAATGTTGGAAAGTGAAACATGCTAAAAAAGTAAAGGACTGAGGATGGAAGTGGGTGAGTAGTAAGAGGAATTATTTTTCAATGGCTGATTATGAAACATCAATTAAAATGATTAAAACACACAGCAATAAAAAAAAATGGTAGCCTAACATGTGATATATCACATGATTGATGCTTATTCTGTCGGATTACGCGGCCTACTCAATAACTGATGATCAAACTGTTGATGTTAAGATTGTTGTTACTGTGTTACAGAAAGTAGCAGCACTGTCAGTATAACAGCTTCACGGTGTATTTTGCTGCTAGTGAAGTTTGAAAGATGTCATACGCCCCGTTTAACGAGCTACAATGTTGCCAGCAGTGAACCACTCCAATGCTACTAGAGTAACGTTAGATTAGCCAACGTTAGCAAATTCCAACGCTTACCTTTTCCAAAACTATTGAAGTGACAAGACACCGCTCTTTGCTGAAATCGACGTGACTTTAAATATCTGAATATCATCTCATAAACACGTTGGCAGGTAAAATGTTTACAAACTTGTGGGGGGATTTGACATCCACCATTTCTTCGCGGTGGCTGGGAGGATCTCCTAGCAACCAAACCAGACAACTAGGCTGGACAAAACAGACACCACGTGGGTGCAGGACGAAGACTGCCAAAGACCGGACGAGCATTGGAAACTGAACTAAATAAATAAGTTACAAAATGCGAACGTGTTCAAAGCTCAAAGGCTTTCCTAATCGACAGAAGAAGTATAATTTCATTTCGGCATAGGCCTATGCCTTTTTCTATTGGCTCTGTAGTTTTTATTCTGGATGTGTAGGCCTTCAGGAAATATTATTGTCATAAAATCAAGTATTGTGGAATGTAATTCATTCCTTCTAATTTCTTTGGGACAATTCATCTTCTGATTCTATTTTCCTTTTTTTTTTTTTTTTGCTGTGCCATAATAAACATGTGATCATAAAGACTCATGTCATAGAATAAAGCAATCTATTAGCGTAAATATCTGTAAAACAACCGTGTTCCTCTGTAGGGCTTTGTGGGGCTGGCTATATCTACCGTGTCAGATTTCAAATCCAGCAGTAAACCTAATTTCCCATGCTTTGTGGGAGGTTTTAATCCGGCCTTAACAAATCGATTTTCTCTCCCTAATGGCGTTAGAGATCACCCTGAGATAATCCCATGTAAAGGGATAATTATCGCTGTTATTCCCTCATTAACGGGTTTAGAATCGAAGGACCTGGCTGCAACTGCTTGTAGGGCTACCGTCCAGTTAACAGAGCAGAGGGATATTGGGAAGTATTTTTCACGCATATAAGATGTTGACACGTGTCTTCTCCATTGTCCAGAGGCCATAACATTAAACATGAAACTCAAGCCTAAGTAGGCTACAATTAAATCCTATACATGGGCATAGTCTGCACATACATTCAATTATTATAAAGAAATAAACCTTCATTGTTTATAAGTGAATATTTTTCATAAGAATATCCAATATCCTCAGTGCTAACGCCTTCTCAATTCTCGCAGAATTTAACATTTTGATACCTATAGACAACTTTCTGTGAGCCAGAGTAAATATTATCCTGACATTGTAGGGCGCGCGCGCCCTTGTGTGGGTAATGGATCATTTGAAATTATAGGCATAAACAGTGACGTTTCTGTTACATTTTATTTCATTCAAATTCCATGATTAATCGTAAAGACCTCAAATACTAGGTTGTAATGCTAGCTACCTGTCTATTTGGTTTATGCCTGGCTTTCTCCATGGTACATGAAATACCTTAATTTATGGATATAATTCCAAGTGCGTAATTGTACAACAACAAATGTCATGCTCGGCTGTTTTTCAAACCCTGCTTTCTGACTGATGGAATGTTTACACACCTTATTAGGGAGGGGAAAACATTATTTTTGACAGGGCTATTTTTCTTTGTAAAGACGCAGAAGAACTGTGGGCACCGCAGGGGTGACTATAGTGAGGGAAAAAGATCTAGGCAAATGAACACTGAAAAAGTGGGTGGGTTGTACCGCCTACGTAATAGGGGAAGATCTAAACTCACAGGTCACACTGCATTCAACATCTATCTCCTCACTTCTTTACTCTAACCCTCCTGCAACATCCCACCAGTTACTGCGCACCGTTTCCTAGGATACATTTCTCAAAAACTCCAGTCTGAGGAACTGCATGTTTACGATTTGTGGATATCAACCATAATGTTGGGTACAGTGAAAATGGAAGGTCACGAAACGCCAGATTGGAGCAGCTATTACAATGACGCACAAGAGGTAGGCTATGTGTATTTCAGTTTTATTCGATTTGTGTATTAGAATAACAATGAAGTGCTGACTGATTTCCACGTCTTTGTTTTTGCGATGCATGTTTTCTAGCAAACTGCATTGAGTGTCCTTCAAAAAGAATCTAATGGCACAGTGTTATTGTTGTTGTTTATGGAATACTGGGCTGTTTTGGGTATAGACTTCACTATAAGCAACCTGAGGATGTATCCTAAAGAACGAGAGACGGCCAAGCACGCCGCGTGGCAGCAGTGCACATTGCAGGCACAGCAGGCCGAATGCTGACTTGAGATACTGGCACTTTAACAAGAAATAAAATACCATTATACATGTGCGTAAAAATGGGATTTGGCACTGCATATTTACCAGCCATCATGCTGCGAGATCATGGCATATGTTTATCAATGCATGCTATTCGAAAAGAAAGTTGCAGTCAGTGGAATGTTTCAAATCAATCTTAATTCGTTTGTTCCATGCCAATAATAAGATGAATACACTTTGCTTGACCTTCTGTTTGTGCATAATAGGCCTACATAAAATGTTCATCTAAATGATTGCTTTGCTGGAAAAGCAGCACAAAATCGCATTATATGCCCTAACACAATGAAACAATATTGTTTGAGTTTGAGATGTATCAAATAAATGGACCAGGCTGTTTTGATGCTGCTGTTTAAAAGCTCTCAAAATGAATCTCATGTTTTTTAGTCAAATCGAATTAATTAAATTCGTTAAGTTTTGAAATATTTTGTGTTTAACAGCCTAATATTAATAATTATTAATTATTATTGGCTAAACATTATTACACAGTCGATTTAAGCAGAATAAAAACTAATAATAAAAAAAACGTAAGCACTTTGAGTGTGTGGAAGACCAATGCATTGTTGTGATCACATTTCTCTCATGTTATTCCAGGTATATTCGCCCATGGTGAACAACGGCATGAATGCAGGATTGAGTTCCATGAACAGTATGAACAGTTACATGAGTATGTCTACTAATGGAAATATGACCTCAGGTTCTTTCAACATGTCCTACGCCAACCCCGGCCTGGGAGCCGGACTAAGCCCTGGGACAATGGCAGGGATGCCCCCGAGCGCGTCCAGTGCGATGAACGGAATGGGTGGAGGGGTACCGTCAATGGGCACTGCCCTTAGCCCCTCGAACATGGGCGCGATGTCGGCTCAGCAGGCTTCCATGAACGCTATGAATCCATACGCGAGCATGAGCCCTACTATGAGCCCAATGTCCTATACTCAGCCCAACCTGAACCGAGCAAGGGACAACAAGTCGTTCAGGAGAAGCTACCCGCACGCGAAGCCTCCGTATTCGTACATATCCCTCATAACCATGGCCATTCAGCAAGCACCAAGCAAGATGCTCACGCTTAGCGAAATCTATCAGTGGATAATGGACCTATTTCCATACTACAGACAGAACCAACAGAGGTGGCAGAACTCTATTCGCCATTCCCTGTCTTTTAATGATTGCTTCATCAAAGTGTCTAGGTCACCGGATAAGCCAGGCAAAGGTTCGTACTGGGCCCTGCACCCAGATTCTGGAAATATGTTCGAGAACGGTTGTTACCTACGCAGACAAAAGCGCTTTAAATGCGAAAATAGAAAGATATCTTCAAGTAAAGGGGACGGAAGGAAAGACCAGTCCGGTTCTGGGTCGCCTTCGAGCGAGAACACCAACAGCAAGACTGGGAATGTGGACTCCAACTCCCTCTCCACCTCCAACCAGTCCTCCAGCCCTCACAGCATGGACCACAGGAGCAGTAGCAGCGCCTCTGAACTAAAGAGCAGCGGGCCACCTCTCCACCCCGTGGCCAGCTCGGCCACGTCCCTGTCCTCTCTCCCTTTACCTCCGCACTCGATGGCGCACGAGTCCCATCTGCACCTAAAAGGGGATCCCCATTACTCATTCAACCACCCGTTTTCAATAAATAATTTAATGTCATCCTCAGAGCAACAGCACAAACTGGATTTGAAAGCCTACGAGCAAGCTTTGCAATACTCTTCCTACGGCTCAAGTATGTCCTCCAGTCTACCCCTCGGCAGCGCGTCCATGGCTGGCAGAGCCATGGACCCATCCGCAATAGAGGCGTCATACTATCAAGGTGTGTATTCCAGACCAGTCCTCAACACTTCTTAGTATCTTCTCATTTTTACAGTGCTCGATAAAAGGATGACAGAAAACACTGATCATATTTTTTTTGTTGCATGCACCTGGTGCATAAGGACTGTTACTTTAATGTATAAGAATGTGTATGAGTAAAATCCAATAGGCCTATACTGTAAAGTGTTACCATTGAATGATTGTATATCCAGTCGTAAATCATTGCTAGTGTATTTAAAACAATTTTGAGCTTGTAAAATAATGTTGTATTCCCCAAACTTGTAGTACCCACAATGAATATGTCCATGTGTTACAATGTGCATGAATGGAGGTCAATAAGGTCTCGTGGAACGCGTGACACAGGTGAAGCGAAAAACCCCGGTCTGTTCCAGATAGCCTACTTTTTTAAACGGATGGTGTCATTTTACGCATTGCTTTCGTTCATTTGCTAAATATCTGACAAACATATTTACAACCCAATCTTGTATAACAATCTTAAATTCCACGTGGAAATGCATTATAAATAAAATATGTATTTCTTTATACATGACAATTGTATGTCTTTTGTGGTATTTTTCAAGCCAGAAAATGTGTGATTGTTATGTGCAGCCTAATGTCAGCGTTTTATCTTTCTCTGTTTGTTTTGATGTCTCTGCATGTGCTTAACTTATTTCTTGTTCATTTTCAAATAAAACAAATACGATTTATTCACTGATTGTTGGTATTTCTGATGTCCATTTTGAAGAAGCTATTCTGTGCATGAGGCGTAAAAGAATTACTATTCAATTACGCAACTGTTCCAACTTTTACGCATATCCAAATATTTCAGGAACAATATGAATTTCAACGTTTTGAGTTTAAATTAAGCATTACAAAACATTTTCATTACCATTGTAAAGAGAATGTATTAATTATATGGTCTAAAGCTTCTGCCAGAGTGACATATAGACAGCTTTGTTGTTCAGTCTTGTAAGCTATTGCGTAAAATAGTATATCATGAATGTAATTCCATATGTAATTAGGTTATGAACCATTGATAGACACATCTAAAGTGTATTCAATATAATTGTAATATCCCTGTAAAGTTTATAAATGCTAACTGTATTGACGCTCGCTTGGGTTGACGCACCGCAAGTTTTTGATCAATGAGCAAGGCTAAAGCCAAATCTAACAGAAATACAGCCGCAGAGCTTTACCTCATAAAGGATTCGGGCGTGTTGTAAATGGATTTTTAACAATATCATGGAAAGGCCAAAGCATCTTTTTGTGATTCGTAACCCTACATGATGCGGCTCGTGAACCTGAACAGATTTGACTTTGATCATGGTATTTTGTCGACACACATTTTGGCTGAGTAACCGTGAAATGTGTTTAATTATCATGTAATTGCCCCCCGATGCGCAAATAACGTGGAGAATTGAATTGAGTGTGGCGAAAATATCGCGGAGAATTGAGGCTTTATAGGCTTATGCCATAGGCCTGTGGTCTGTGCTTTGTTTTTCAGATTATGTTTCCACAGACAAATTCAAGCTTACTTGTTTTAAATCAATAAAATAACATTTTAAGAAGCTATGTTTATTTAGATAATATATTAACTGTGTTTGGAACAACTGAGAAGCTTGTCTGCGCGTGAGTTTCACATGCTCGAGGCGTACCTTCAGCCTACTCCAGATGAAATAACATTAATATTAACAATATCTAAAAATCACATTTGTATGCTTTCAATTGTATCTTATTCAAATCAATTTTGGACTATAATATCCTAAATGGTAACTAATAAAATGTTTCTTGTTGGTAACTTTAAATATGGATAACATTTGGTCTATTGTCCTGCAACGATTGGATATTTTTCCCTGAAGAATTTAGGCTAACGTTAATATTGCATTTTTGTTATTTTCACCTCAAGATGATACATGATTTTGTCAATAGAATGATTGCGATATATGCTATTACAGTCATTTTGCCACAATGACAGTGTTCATTAATAAACTACAAGACTATCAAAGAGGGCATGAACCCCAAATTGACACATTTAACGGAGAAACACGCGTACTCCAGATATGATCTAGATTATTTGTGAAGTCGTTTGGATCAAGGTCCCCACCGACATTATTTGATGGGCCCATTATAATCTACTTCATAGACCTACTGTATTTGAAGGTGTACAATGTTGGAGGCAAATAATATGGTATTGACCAGTATATACCTGGCAATAAAGGTAGGTACCTTTAAAATGGTCAAATCAAACCCAACGGATCATCCAAAATGCACCGAGTAATTGATGTATTTATTGTCCTATATTAAAACTCTCTTGCAAAGTGTTTTTAGCAGATTCCAATAACATAAACCTCGATTTGTGGAAAAGGACTCCACGTTTCCATGAGAAATCTTTGAACTTTGGACAGATCTTGTTCATTAGTTTGCCCAGCTGTTGAATAAAATACTTTGCAGTGTGTGAAACCACCTTGTCGAAACGTGAAACAGCAAATAAAAACAGAGAGCAAACCTGTTTTTATTTGTGACTTTTGTTTGAATCTGATTTAAATCTTTGCTATTAGGGCATACCTCAACGTTCAAATAGGAGATAAATACGAATGTATATAGAATATCATGCATTATGTTCGACATTTCACCTGTGAAAAAGGCAGAGGTGTTTTTTTCTAGGGGATAGGCTACACCGTGTATAATTTACTGTAAGAGCATATTACATTTAAACCCATAATAGCTGTTCACTTTAGTATTTAATAGTCTAAACCAGCAACGCCTTTATGCCCTCATTTAAGATAATATGAATTAATAACTTATGAAGGTACATTTATTAGTAATTATATTGACATATGCTTACCCGGATAAGGTTTATTATATACACATCGATATTTACAATAATAAACATGTTATTATTATTATGATTAGGCCATTATTATTATTTATATGCCTAGTTGTCAATTGCCTTGGCGTATAGGTTATACGTGTTTTTCTACACATTACATTTGAACTACATTATTCAAGTCGTCCAACCTTTAGTAATGTGTGACATATGTTATCAGCAGGCAGTGTCCAGCATGGAGATTTCAGCAGCGCCTTGTTTCCCAACTTATGTGGCATTTCACGTTTCCCCATCAAAAGCCCTGGCGCTTTCTTCACCCTTATGGACAAAAATGTCGACAACAATGCGCAGACCCCTTTACTTCAAAAGCGACCATCAGCGAGCCTACCCGTAGATCTTTCTTCTCCGTCTTTTCATTCTGAGTTTAGAAAGCCACTACAGGGCCAAGGCGCTTCTAATACCTTTTGATGGGGATTGAATTAATTATCTCCAATAACACAATTGTGCTTGGCCAACGAAAAGAGCAAAGCAATACCCCTTCAGATTCAAAGACGAAAGAAAGGAGCTTTCAAAGGCGGAGGGAGAAGAGGGAGAGATCTCTATCCGAAATCAGCTTTAGAAGCAGCTGGTTTTCCATATAAAATTATACGGAAGAAGTTTATTAGGGCTTTGTGTCCTCCTAATATACATCGACTGTCAGGTTGGTGGTCCCTCGGCCTGCCTGCCTGCTACGAGACCATGGTGTTTTGTGTCTTCATTAATCCATTTGAGGCCACAATAAGGGGGTTGTCCCCTTATTGGTTGGTTTTTTGGGTTGCTCTCTTTGCAGGGTAACGGAAAAAAGTTGTAACAAACAAAGGAGGATACAGAATAGTGTTATACATCAGGTTTTGCAGAGGACGAAGACAAATGGAAGTTATTCAAAATGTATACCAGCGATCCAAATATGAAATACTAGGCTACCAGTCTGTTAAATAAAATAAGACGTGGGACTATGAACAAACAGTATTTGCTATATAAACTAAATGTTAAACAAGTTGACAACCTAATACGGAACGCCCAAATAATCTATAGTCAAAAATGTAAACCATGCATAGTCTACCTATATCAAAAGGACAACTAATCATATTATGCAACACTGTAAACAACGAGACAGACAGGAGAATGAACTGTAGCCCACTTTTTATCATTGTGCAATAGGCACATTTCTCTCCAAATGGCTTTTCACATAGGCCAAGGCTTTACAACATATGTGCTTCATGAACATTGTCATTTTTATTGTCAATTAGCCTCCAGTTTCATACATTGTTACTTAGAAAAGAAGGTCCATAACGAATAAATGGATGGATGGAGTGCGTTAAAGTGGAAGGAAAGACAGGAAATATTTGTTGTCGTTATAGCAACAGGATCAGTCACGCTTTTCTCTGAATTTCATTCACAACTGGGCTGCCTGAACACGTTTTTAATTAAAGCGTATAAAAAGTTGTTTTGTAGTCATGTCATCATGCGATTGGTTCTCAAAATGAGTTAATCGGGATTCCCCTTCTTTTTGATGCACCCGTGTACAATCCTTTACACGGAGACCAAGATAGTACAATTCCCAGGATAAATCAAGGATCAGACTCCAAAATAACATAGTACAATAAATATAAAATGGCCTTCTATAGGTCTAGTCAAGATATATTGAACTGAACCATAATACAAATTGAGACCTATAGGTTAGCCTACATTAGGGATTTTATTTGTACTAGTGTGTGCGATCATAATTGACAATTGGAGGCGTGGCCGATTTGGGGATAACCAGGGATATCAAAAGTTTTCAGATTTCAACAAAGGGAAAGATTTTGCCTCCCTATTTAGAACAAGGCGGATTATTTGACGGAGAACATACATTGGGAGGACCTTGTGGGATTAAGAGTGGGGACACCCAAGTTGTGCGATCTCCACGGTTACCAGCGCAGATGAAATCGACAAGCTTGTCGCCCGAGCATTATCTGAGGGGAGGGTACTCACTACCCCTCCTGTCTTTGGACTGTAACTTGAGGGCAACCGTGCATCCAACCATCCAACACAAGTTCTGATTACATAATCGATCTTGTATGGGTACACAAATCTCACCACGGCCATAGCTTTTTTTTATTATTATCGAAGAACAGCGGGAGGAATGTCGGGCTCGTTTGGGTCAACCCATCAATATAAGAAAAATGGAACATACACGATGCGGATATAACCGTTTGGTGTATAATCTGTAGTAAAGGTCGCCTGATCTCTTCGGGCCTCTTATGTTTATAAACTATTAGTATGCAAATAGGGACCACAGAGAGGTAGAACAGGGGAGAAGGAGAGGTTTTTGGTGCAGGAAAATGAGAGACTGATAAATGAGCAATATATCCATGGACAGTGCCTCTCTCTTTGCATCCATCTCTTTGCATCCATCTCTAGACCACATCTTTTTCTCAGTCAGTACACACTAAGAGAAAATGGTTCTTCAAGGGTTCTTTGGGAAGGATAGTTCTATGTAGAACCATAATGATGCAAAGAACCATTTGAGCCCTCCAAAGGTCCTTCGCAGTTCACAAAAGGGTTCTTTGCTCTTTTAGTGCTAATTAAAATGTAGTGATTATTAAAATGTAGGGGCAGCGGCTCATTTGGATATTTGGGGGCATGGTTTGATCACAGCTCTTTTTGTGCAAGTGTGAGTGAGAGTCATTCCAGTTCATCTCATCTGTTGTGTTATGCCATCACATGTTATACATCACTATGGCCAGTGATTGGTCTTGTGAAAGACTCACCCTTGCCCATGGAATACTAGAATGGACATGAACCTTCTTATGATGGGATAAAGGTTAGCCATGTTGGTCAGGGAGTTGGTCAACCATGCCATGTTTGCCAGTGCTGAGATAAGATAGTGTTAAATAATACATTTGAAGTGTGTATCTACGCTGTATGTTTGTTAGCTAGACAGCCAGTTTAAGAGGAATCATTCCATACATTTTCTAATTAACTGCCACAATTCCATTCAAACAATGCAGTCAATCCACAGCCAGACACTGGCAGAAATCAGTTGACGATAGGATTTAGACAAGTTGTAAATGCAACAATTACTGATATTGTATCATATAATAGCACTCACAGCTTTCCAGGAAAACAACAATTCCAATTAGACTAGTTTGGATTTCTCCCTGACCTATTTGGCTGCCATTTTCACACCGTTCTGGAACTTTGAGGGTTTATGACATAGCCCCTCCAGTAATTTAACAGGATCTCTATGCATTAAGA
Organism: Salmo trutta; assembly: GCF_901001165.1. Classification (NCBI taxonomy): domain Eukaryota; kingdom Metazoa; phylum Chordata; class Actinopteri; order Salmoniformes; family Salmonidae; genus Salmo; species Salmo trutta. Next base: position 9,278,137 of record NC_042989.1, on the reverse strand, counting down.
ACACTTGACTAAATCAGTAGTTCTCAATTCTCTACTCAGGGAGGCCCAGCTGTTCCAGAGCTACCACACCTAATTCAACTTGTCAATTAACACAATAATAACACCTACAGAATGTTAACAATATAATATGGCTGACCAGAATAACAAACCCTTTATGGTTCTTCAAAAGGATCCACAAATAACCTTTGAGATTGAGAAAGGTTTTGTATAGAACCATTCTCCATAAAGGTTCTATAAAGAACCATACAAAACGGTGCAATATAGCCCCCAAAAGGGTTATAACCATAGCAGAAGCCTTTTTTTGGTGCGATATAGGACCTTTTTTGAATGGTTCTTTATAGAACCTTAGGAAAGGGTTATTTTATAGCACCATACAGGTTCCATTTAGAACCATATGATCATGATTCTTTATAGACCTTCAAAAAATGGTTCAATATAGCACCAAAAAGGGATCCACTATAGTTAAAAGCAAAATAACCCTTATGTGGTACTATTGAGAACCATTTGTTTTTAGTGTGCAATGCCTTTGTCAAAATCTGGCCAATTAGGATATGACAATAGCCAAAATAATAGTGCCACGGACAAAATACAAATGTATTAAAATAAAGAGATTTAAAGCTCTGCTTAAAACGTAATTCTATAAAACCTAGAAAGAAGTTCAAGTTCCATGAAATGGATATGCATGGACTACTGGAGTTACCAAAATATACCCCTCTTTATATACTTTGACCTACTTTGAATACTTCTAAAAACTTAATATTGCTTCATAAAACCTTTAGTCAGCGAGAGAACAAATACGACAGTTGTGTAATTTAGAGAATTTTGTCATATGGATCTTACAAAATGAATATCAGAGGTAGTGGGTTTATTTTTTTACTCTTTAAGACCTGTTCTAAATTAGCACACTTTGAGAGCTGAACCTTAGATACACAGAAGTGTTAAAAAAGACAGTTTTATCTTCAAATAGAAGTTTATATCAATCCATAGGGATATAATGGTCGTGACTGAGTTGAGAAAGTACTTTATAAAAATGAAGAAAAAAAGTCCTGAGAATAAAACAAAATTTTTAGTGGCCGCTAATAACGTGACACCTTTTTTCTTTGAGTATAGTAAATACTGTTGAGTTACCAGAATAAAGGATGAAACAATTTTGTATCAGTTGTTGATATGTTTTATTTCATACAATACTCACACCATAAAATGTCCATAAACTATTACAGCAATACTAACTTTATAATTCAACAGATGCAAAAATACAGGAAGTTGATAGGTGATGTTCTTCAAATCACAAATTCCATGAAAGATTTGATTTGAGAGCATCATGGAGTTGACTAAATAAATCACGTTATTTGGCCCGCAGCAGCATCGATGCCGAATCCAGGCAGCACCCAGCAACCTTTACAATACAGCACTAACCTTTTCAATGAAATACTGTATATGTCAGGACACTGTGTTGATCTGGGATATCAAAGAGAATACATATTTTATCAATAAAAGTAAGGCACATAGGCATTTCCCTTGTAACAGAGATAGATAGGCAGCAACACAAACAGCAATACACAATTTAGTTGATGACAAAACAAATGTTACATGATTTTTAGTAAGGTAAAATGTAGAATTTAAGAAGAGGGAAGAGGGAAAAAGAGAGTGGGCAGCAACAAACCAACAACCCAAGTGGTTAAACAGTTTACGATTCAGTTTGAACCCAGCCTGGAATGAGGCTTTGGAGTGCTGCACTTCTAACAACTGTTTGCCCAGTTAAGGCTTGGGTGTGTTTACACAGCGTTAAACACAACAGCCTGGGTCTGGGCAGGCAGGGAGGCAGCCTGGACACCAGATGTGGCCGTTCGACTGGACGGTCGCTCAGGCTGCTCCAGTTCGGGCAGAGCAGACAGGGGTTGCATCACAAATGGCACCCTATTGCCTTTACTTCTTTAGGCCTATAGGGATGTAGGGCACTGGTCAAAAGTAGTGCACTTTATAGGGAATAGGGTGCTATTTAGGACAGAGCCAGGAACTGAGTGGATTCACTGTTGCTTCCCCCGGCATAGTCTCAGTCAGATGACCGTCCGGACGCTGCCTGTCCCCACCTTCTTCCTCAGCACCTCCACCAGCCGCTCCAACCTGCACGGTGACAAAGAGAATAACATTCATTATAATACATGGGTTTTATATAGAGCTTTTTAATGACCCAAAGACACGTAGAGGAACCCCAAATATAGGGATGGTGAGGAAGAGGGGGAGACAGGGGAGGAAGAGGGGAGAGGGGAAGGGAGGAGGGGGAGTAATAATGGGGAGACAGGGTGAGGAAAAGAGGGAGATGGGGTGAGGAAGAAGGGAAGAGAAGGATGAAGAGAGGGTGTGAGGAATGAATGCACCTCTCCTGGTGCAGTGGTGCCCAGCACACCCTAACTAACACAAGGATACACTTGTTACAGGGCAGACTGGTGCAGGATGTAGACGCTTCTTTAAGTGGTAGTCAGACCAAACCCACTGTACAAATCATTAAAATAAACTGATTCTTTTCTCTCTCCTCCCATCTCTCTCTCTCTCTCTCTCTCTCTCTCTGATCTAGTGTTTTTCCTGGCAGAGGGGCAGGACAATAATGGTGTCCTTATGGCTGAAAAGAAAAGCAAATGATTCCCTGACAGGATGAAAATCACAGTGAATTGATGGGCGGGTGAGAGAGAGGAGAGGAATGCTTTTGGAGCGAGAGGCTGGGTGAGAGAGGGAGGAAACAGCACATTGCTTTTTTTGGCTCTCTGGAAACAAGACATGTGAAGCTGGCCAAAACATGCACAGTCATCACACATTCTAATTTGAACCTATCCAGACTGTTATGGGTCTGCTACTGAAATACGGATGTGATTTCACAGATGTTGATTGGCGGGTTGTACTTCTTTTTTTTAATTTTTACCAGAGTCAATAATAATATTCCTCGCTATTTAGTTAAAAAGCATCCAACTGGAATTATGTTATGGTCAAAGATGTAGGGAAATTGGCTTTGACTAAAGAATATGTTGTGTATTTTCAAATAGGAACATTTCACAGGACTTGAGAGGTTTTTATCTCGTTCAATGATAATATAAACAGCAAGAAAGAAACGTCTTCTCACTGTCATCTGCGTTTATTTTCAGCAAACTTAACATGTGTAAATATTTGTGTGAACATAACAAGCTTCAACAACAGAGACATAAACTGAACAAGTTCCACAGACATGCGACTAACAGAAATAGAATAATGTGTCCCTGAACAAAGGGGGGGTCAAAATCAAAAGTAACAGTCAGTATCTGGTGTGGCCACCAGCTGCATTAAGTACTGCAGTGCATCTCCTCCTCATGGACTGTACCAGATTTGCCAGTTCTTGCTGTGAGATGTTACCCCACTCTTCCACCAAGGCACCTGCAAGTTCCCAGACATTTCTGGGGGGAATGGCCCTAGCCCTCACCCTCCAATCCAACAGGTCCCAGACGTGCTCATTGGGATTGAGATCCTGGCTCTTCGCTGGCCATGGCAGAACACTGACATTCCTGTCTCGCAGGAAATCATGCACAGAACGAGCAGTATGGCTGGTGGCATTGTCATGCTGGAGGGTCATGTCAGGATGAGCCTGCAGGAAGGGTACCACATGAGGGAGGAGGATGTCTTCCCTGTAACGCACAGAGTTGAGATTGCCTGCAATGACAATAAGCTCAGTCTGATGATGCTGTGACACACTGCCCCAGACCATGACGGACCCTCCACCTCCAAATCGATCCCGCTCCAGAGTACAGGCCTCGGTATAATGCTCATTCCTTCGACGATAAACGCGAATCCGACCATCACCCCCGGTGAGACAAAACCGCGACTTGTCAGTGAAGAGCACTTTTTGCCAGTCCTGTCTGGTCCAGCGACGGTGGGTTTGTGCTGGACTGAGGGCTTGTGTGCCCACGTTGTTGCCAGTGATGTCTGGTGAGGACCTTCCTTACAACAGGCCTACAAGCCCTCAGTCCAGCCTCTCTCAGCTTATTGGGGACAGTCTGAGCACTGATGGAGGGATTGTGCGTTCCTGGTGTAACTCGGGCAGTTGTTGTTGCCATCCTGTACCTGTCCCGCAGGTGTGATGTTCGGATGTACCAATCCTGTGCAGGTGTTGTTACATATGGTCTGCCACTGCGAGGACGATCAGCTGTCCGTCCTGTCTCACTGTAACGCTGTCTTAGGCGTCTCACAGTACGGACATTGCAATTTATTGCCCTGGCCACATCTGCAGTCCTCATACCTCCTTGTAGCATGACTAAGGCATGTTCACGCAGATGAGCAGGGACCCTGGGCATCTTTCTTTTGGTGTTTTTCAGAGTCAGTAGAAAGGCCTCTTTAGTGTCCTAAGTTTTCATAACTGTGACCTTAATTGCCTACCGTCTGTCAGCTGTTAAGTGTCTTAATGACCGTTCACAGGTGCATTTTCATTAATTGTTTGTGTCATTGAACACGCATGGGAAACAGTGTTTAAACTCTACAATGAAGATCTAAGATCTACTTGGATTTTTACGAATTATCTTTGAAAGACAGGGTCCTGAAAAAGGGACGTTTCTTTTTTTGCTGAGTTTAATTCCATGGTTATAATATCACTAAAGGGAAGGGAATCAGATAAAGCCAAATGAAATGGGATCTTCAGGAGGACCATGGACAGGTGAAGAGCATGGTGTTAAACAGGAGGAAATTAACAAGATTACATGTAGCAAAAATTGCCCTTCAATCATGAAGGACACAAGCACATCGTGACTAGTGAACAAAATGTGAAAATAAATGTTATTTTAATAATTGATGACGCATTGGAAGTTTTCTTCCAAGTGCAAACATTCTTCTTCCGTAGAATTCAAAACTTTGGGAGCACTTAGACAGGGAAAATCTCCAACTGTGAATGAAATTAGAATAGAAAGCCGGGACTGAACCCCAGCATACAGCAGGCTTTTTGTTATAGAGTGAGGATTTGAAGCTCTTTCCATGAAAATCTTATCCCCCGTCCTCCCCGTGACATCACTGATACGGAAATAATAAACTTGACACAAGTGGAAAGGCTACACTGCTCCTGTATTGTAATAGTTGTAAAAAAAAAAGTAACATTTTCACTTAGATTTTTCATATATACCATAACAAAAATCACAAGTTAAATCTTTAGTCATTGTAGTTATTAAAACAACTAACTAATCATGTGCAGTCTATTATATCAAAGCTACCTTTTAAATGTAACCTTGACCTGTACGGTGGGGGAGTGGATGTTGATAAAGTATTCTTAAATTCCTGATACTGTGCATGTGCCACGCACGCACACCCCCCGAAATAATAAACCCTTTTACACAAGGAGGGACAAGGAAGAAAGACACATTGTTGATATTTTCGAGGGAGTGTGGTCTTCTCATCTTTGAAACACGGTGAACTGATTATTTTCCCTCAGCAGCTCAGTTGTAATGATCTGAAAAGAGCCCGAGGGTGCGTCAAAATGATCTCTCCTTTCCCCCAAAAGTGTGCACTGGTTCACTTCCCTTCATGGATTTGAAAAGAAATGACTGGTATATGGAAACTCCCTCTGGCTCATACAAACACTCAATTTGTGGGGAGTAGTGAACGAGTCCACACTTCAGCAGGATGGAGAGATTATTGGGACGCAACCGGAGAATTGCGCTGCCTGCGAGAGACTGTCTAAACTGTGACCTGCCAATCTGCTTGCCAAGGGTTTCTACCGACTGGCTGGTAATCAGGCAGCATCTGGGAGTGGTATGACCCAGGTATTGTCTGTCCGGAAGTTATTCTCCATCTGTTTTCCTCAACATGGCGAGTCATCACCACCGCAAACCTGGCTGTGTTTATTTATGTGCGGTGAGGATGACACGGCGGCTAGCGCTGTGGAAGAGAGATCAACATATTAGCAATGGGGAGAGAAAATAAGGCCAAGAGGATTGCTAATGTTTAAGAAAGGTCCAAGTCACAAAGGCCATGCAAACACTCCAGCAACTGAATGTACAGGCCACGCACACAGGCCAACACTCACTGACACACACAGGCAAACACGGCTCACCTAACTAGTTAACATGAACACGAGGCAAGAAATCCCCCCCTCTCAAACACACACAAACACACCTTGTCCCCCTTGTGTGTAAATGGTGCAGCCCCTTGTTGCATTTTTAAATATATGCATTAGCCTTTCTGTCACGTTTAGACAGTTCCAGCTAATGTGTGTCTCTGTCCAAGGTGCACTGGTGGGGATTTGGAACAACACTGTTTACCAAGGGTGGCCAGTAAACCCAAACACACACGCCGGGGAGCAGCCAGAGAAAACATAAATCCTGATTAAGAATTCAGTGTCGCAAAACCAACAATTATAGCTGGAATAAGAAGGAGTAAACACGCAGCTCTTCACATTCATTCTAAACAACCCCGAATCAGACTCTTTTTGCAGTAGAGCAATAAAATATAAGCTACCAGTGTTTCAGTAGAGTGTGCATTGTACTGGATGGATGGTGCACTTGTTAGTGTTTATCAAGGTTTTAAAGCTCAGAAAGTGTTTAAAATATACATATACAGTATATAATCAATAATTAATACTGTTACACATGACATCGAAAATGCAATGTTCAACATTTACAACTATGAATCATAAGAAAGTTACATAACACCAACTCAAGTTTGGGGTCACATAGACTAGTTGAGTATCTGGAGCATCAGCATTTGTGGGTTCGAATACAGGCTCAAAATGGACAGAAACAAAGCCCTTTCTTCTGAAACTCGTCAGTCTATTCTTGTTCTGAGAAATGAAGGCTATTCCATGCGAGAAATAGCCAAGAAACAAAAGATCTCGTACAACGCTGTGTACTACTCCCTTCACAGAACAGCGCAAACTGGCTCTAACCAGAATAGAAAGAGGAGTGGGAGGCCCCGGTGCACAACTGAGCAAGAGGACAAGTACATTAGAGTGTCTAGTTTGAGAAACAGACACCTCACAAGTCCTCAACTGGCAGCTTCATTAAATAGTACCCGCAAAACACCAGTCTCAACGTCAACAGCGAAGAGGCGACTCCAGGATGCTGCCCTTCTAGGCAGAGATCTTCAGTTTCTTGGCAATTTCTCGCATGGAATAGCCTTAATTTTTCAGAACAAGAATAGACTGATGAGTTTCATAAGAAAGGTCTTTGTTTCTGGCCATTTTGAGCCTGTAATCGAACCCACAAATGCTGATGCTCCAGATACTCAACTAGTCTAAAGAACCAGTTTTATTGCTTCTTTAATCAGGAAAACAGTTTTCAGCTGTGCTAATATAATTGCAAAAGGATTTCTAATGATAAATTAGCCTTTTAAAATCATAAACTTGGATTAGCTAACACAACGTGCCATTGGAACACAGGAGTGATGGTTGCTGATAAATGGGCCTCTGTACGCCTATGTAGCTATTCCATAAAAAATCTGCCGTTTCCAGCTACAATAGTAATTTACAACATTAACAAAGTCTACACTGTTTTTCTGATCAATTTGATGCTATTTTTATACACTTGCAAAAACATCTAAAAACCTGTTTTTGCTTTGTCATTATGGGGTATTGTGTGTAGATTGATGAGGACATTTAAAAAATATAATAATCATAATTTTAGAATAAGGCTGTAACGTCACAAAAAGGCTCCTACTTTACGAATGCACTGTAGAGCAGCAAAGGCTCTGAGATATGATGATGATGAGAGACGGAGAGAAAGACAGCAGTAAGCAGCGTGCCCGTAACTAGCGGGCGAGGACCACCACCTCCTGATGAAAAGGGTCTTTGTGTCCTTTCGTCTCCTCCATGGCCAATTTTGATTCAGCAGGCAGCTTCAGAAAGGTCATTAGACATTCTGCTCAGCTCCTCCATCAATGGAGCTGCAGGACAGTCAGCCCCCGGCACTCAGGTGCCACATTCTGGGCCTCCTCTCCGTTTCCTCTGGCAAGCCGTGTCCTCTAGGGGGTGATGAGGGGGGAGAGGGGTGAGGGGGGAGAGAGCGAGGTAACTCGGCTCCCCTTGCATTCTTCTCACAGCCGTGCGACGGGGCCCGCGTCAGAGCTGCTTCCCACACCACCACAACCCAAATGGTGCCCTATTTCCCTACATAATGAGCTACTTTTGACTTGAGCCCTAGTGCACTATAGAGAATAGGGTGCCATCTGGGACACATCCCAGCAGGACCAGGGCCATCCATCTTGAGGTCAGTTAACGGTTGAGTGTGACTGTCTTCTGATGCTACTGCTGCTGCTGCTCCTCCTTGCCCTGGGCCGCAGTCTCTACCCACCCTCCACACCTTGACACATCTAACCCCCCTGACAGGCCTCCTTCTGGGAAAGGATCTGACTGAAAGATGTCCCAGTGCCAGACCATGCTCTGAAACGGTTAACACTACCTTGTTGGCCTCCACTAGGAACCAGTAGTCCAAAAAAAATGTAAAAACTCATAAAAGTGCAGAACATCAGTAACAATACTAGTTCAGTGCACACAAAGTCATTTCTAGCTGCAGATTTTCCAAACTATTCCCAGTCTGCACACTGCAAGAGCAGTTGAGCCAGCGGACTGAAAATGTTGCCTTCATACGGGAAGTGTGCGTTAGTTTTTACATTTAGAGTGAAGGTTGTAGAAGACGCTGTGTGATCTTCCAAGCATAATGGAGGCCCTCCAGTGAGGATCGTTTAAATACAATACTAACCAGAATCCCCTCTTTTCTCCCACCCAATCTGAGGGGTGTGGGGGGGGAAGCCTTTCTGCTTTCCCAGTGCTGAGAACTGTCACCCCCCTCCATCACCATCCCCCAAACCCCCCTGTTAATTCACCAGGCAAATAGATGAGCAGGGCGACTGCTGTTTGTTTAGCGGGGAGCGGGTGGCCCCAGTGTGACTGTGGGAGGATGCAGGAGCAGCAGAGATCAGGCTGGGACTGAGAAGAGAAGGCCTCCCAGACAACCAGTAACCAACTATCCTTCAGCATGGACACCCCTAACACAAGTCAAGAGGATGGGGGTAGGGTGCAGCAGGAGTCATGGGGGGGCGAGAAGGTTTTGGGGATGGGAAGGGTGGGGAATCTGTTGCAGGGGCTAAGGAGGAGCATGCGTTTACCAAATTATTGTCATGGGGCAACATGGCGGGGGTTAAAAAACGTGTCTATATTAAGTGAAACTAAATTGGTGGTGGATTTGACTTTCATTTTCAGATGTTGAGAAAGTACATTTGATTTAGTAGCAGTTTTACATGGGCTAGTCATTACTGAGGGGTCTGTAACACCAGAGTTGTACTCTAGTTAGCTACTCACTTCTGTACTTTCTCGTTGGCCTCCCTCGCTGCCTCTTGGGAGTGTTGTAGCTGGGCCTGGGTGTTCTGGTGCTCCGAGGCCATTCTCTGGAGCTGAGCCAGGAGGGGCTGCTTGTGGGGGGGACTGGCCAGACCAGAGGAGGCTTCCCTGGGCTGGAGGGGCTTGGTCTGGAGGGTCTGGGATGGAGAGCTGAGAGATGAGGCCCCTTGCCCTGTCTGACTGGTGGTCCCTAACTCACACTGGGCTTGGTGCAAGCTGTAGGGAGAGATAAGATGAATTAAATGAGATGATACTTAATTGCAATGGTGTAAAGTACTACTTAAGTCATTTTTTATCTGTACTTTACAATTTATATTTTTGACTACTTTTACTTCACAACATTCCTAAAGAAAATAATAAGAAAATAATGCACTTTTTACTCCACTACATTTTCAATTCTTAGCAGGACAGGAAAGTGGTCCAATTCACTCACTTATCAACAGAACATCCCTGGTCATCCCTACTGCCTCTGATCTGGAGGATTCACTAAACACAAATGCTTCGTCTGATTTTCTTATTATAAGCTATTTGAATTATTTATACTTTTACTTTTGATACTTAAACATATTTAAAACCAAATACTTTTAGACTTTTACTCAAGTGGTATTTTTCTGGGTGACTTTCACTTAAGTCATTTTCTATGAAGGTATCTTTACTTTTACTAAAGTATGACAATTGGATACTTTTTCCACCACTGCTTAATTGAATTCTCCCTTGCATCACAATAATCCATCATCACACAGATACTAAAATGTTACACAGTAAAACTATGGACGTCAACACATCACCAGCAAAATACCGGTACTTCAGGAAGCTACAGGGTGTCAGCTAACAACAATAGCGTTAGGACTGTTAACAAGGCACTCTGAAAAAAAGCAGTTCTCATTATATTTGATTGACACATTGATATGATCCTTTGGCTTTGAATTCGGTGGGAGGAAAATATTTGTACATACTGGGTCGACAGAACACCAAAGAGGCACAACTACTGAAAACAACCTCAGCTACAACAAGTACAGCATAGGTTGTAGAAAAAGGAAGGATGAGAATGATACAATAGTAGATCTTGTAGCTTGAAAGTGCAGTACAGGAATGATGCACTGAACAGGCTTCCTCTACTCTCCACTTCTGACTTTGCAGTCAGAGTGCAGCTGGACACATTCCTAACACAAACAGACAGAAACTTGACCTTAACCAATGAAAGCATGCCTGCAGTTTAACTGACAGTAGGGAACGTTATTCTGTATTAACACCCCGTGGCAAAGAGACACGTTTAATATTCAAACGCTATGTCACTACACGAGACAATATCTGGAGGCAATAATGCAGCAGAATGTCAGTGGAATATATTACCGTACATTACTGACGGGACTGACTGACTGAAAGCATCAAACGAGTGTGACCGAGTGTGTGTGTGTGTATGCGACTGAGAGCATCAAACTGGTTGAGACATAGGAGCGCAAGGTGAAAGCAGACAGGTGTTTTCCAATGAGATGAGAGAGAGAATCTCTCAAATAAAGAGAGAGAAAGCAGCTCTCAAAAAGAGAACGATTGAGGTAAACACTACATTGGTGTGGTTATATTATCAATAGAGCTTGGTAGGGTGGTGTAGGGTACTCTTCACTTTAGTAAAGGGCTGACAAAACCCATTATCTATTGGGAAGGAGGGGACTCCCAGTCACGGTCGGTTGTGATACAGCCTGGATTTGAACCAGGGTGTCTGTAGTGACGCCTCTAGCACTGAGATGCAGTGCCTTAGTCCGCTGCACCACTCAGGAGCCCAACTAGGAACAGGGGGCCATTTGGGACAAATCCTATTACAGCTTTAATACTTAATTCTTCACTCGATTACAGTACAGGAACAATACCCGTACCCGTCCCCAGTTCAGTTATTAACACAAACCAATTCCAATGCATATTTTTGGACAATCCCACAAGAATGTCCAATCAATTGAAAAGAAATATTTGAAAAATATGTCTCACTGGCAATATGATTAAAAATGAGATTGGATAATGAGGTTCTCTCTCTCTCTCTCTCTCTCTCTCTCTCTCTCTCCAAAGACCAATATGTGATCATTAATTTAGAAAGAGTTTCAAGTCACTGCTATTGACGCACAGAGATAAAATAGAAATAATAATCATCAACATCATTGAACAATCTGGTGAAGGCCATTGGATGACACAATCCTTGACTTGCAATATAACTAAGTATGCAATAACCCCAGGGCATCCCACTTCCACAACTGAAAGACTTATATTATATATTTTCCACAATTTGCTTGATTAAAAAAAAAATCACTGTACCTCAGCAGAGTTAAATATCAATTCAAAGCTAAACATTAAAACAACCCCATTCATTGAAGGTGCAGGTAACTAGCTAGGTCAAGGCTCTCCAACCCTGTTCCCGGAGAGCTACTCTCCTGTAGGTTTTCACTCCAACCCCAGTCGTAGCTAACCTTGTTCAGCTTCTCAACCAGCTAATTATTACAATCAGGTGCGCTAGATTAGTGTTGGAGTGAAAATCAACAGGACGGTAGTTCTCCGGTAACAGGGTTGGAGAGCCGAGCTAGGTAATAAGGTTTGGTCAGATAACAATACCCTTTCTATCCTCCATTAGCGACATTATAGTCAGTTGTCCACTGACGGCTGACAATCTAATCTAGATTAATGACCAGAGGTCTCTGCTGCCATTCCAGGTAGGCGTGTGGACATAGCTTTAAAATCATATCAGTCATTCTGGCCTGTAATGACTTTCAGAGGGGGAAGATAAAGCTCCTGTTTAATGCTTCCTCTTGTTTTTCCAGAGCTGAGGGTAATCAATTCAGCTGTGCTATTGATAGCTATTGGAAGTGATGTAAAGTTTGTGTGCTTTGTTTAATTAAATGTAAACATATTGGGTCTGAAGGCCCGACGACAGTGACAAACAAGGACAGAGGAGGGAAGGGGAGTGTTGCTTAAATATGGATTATTTTATCTGACCCTGGCCACCGTGCCTTGACCCCCCCCAGCTACACTATACCCCTCCCTCCCTTTACAACACACATGGAAACCGATCAACAGGAGAGAGAAACATTGTCCTCAAACTGTTCAAATTCATTTCCTGGTAGAGCGAAAGAGCGAACGAAGCAGGGAGAGAGAATGGAGGGGGAGATTCTGAATTGGGCAAAAGTCCGTCTTCTCCTCGACTCCTCTGTGACCCGGAAACCGATAAGTGGTCGAAGAGAGTGTCAATTCGTTAGTAGGCAAACATAGGAGTCTGCTCCCCTCCTTAATTACCTGCTTCGGCAGAGGATGCACAAGAGTATCCTCGCGCTTCGGAAGCGTTTTAAAATCCGCCAGCCCACCTTTGAATCAGTTGTTTGCACACATTTAAAAACAATATGCTACTTATCATTGTATCTATAAAATGTCTTGCACAACTAGCTATATTTGTTTTGATCAATATACAACGTTCTTTTGGGATTTCATCCCTGTAAACGTCAGTTGCCTGATGACACATGAGTGGAGGAGTCTCATTTCATGCAATGAAACCTTTCCTCTCCTCGCCTCCACTCCTCGATGACCTTTTTCAAAAAGAGGCAAGGAGAGGACGGAAGACAGCAAAACCAATTGAGATTCTCCCAGGGAGACACAGAGAGCTACCTATTGAGAGAGAGAGTGGTTAAACGAGACCACAAACCAGATGAGAGGTGATTTGAAGTTGTGTTTCTAACTGAAATCGGCTACTGTGATCATATTAAAGTAAAATTAGGGGATTTTAGCACCAATATTTAATAGAGCTGACAACTTCCATGGGAAGTACTCCTTGGAACAACAACAACAAAAGCACAAGGCCATGCATGTACTGTACTGTTGAGCTGATCACGTTCCATTCATGAGGACGAGTGTCCGTTTAATCTAGCTAGGAAGCTCCTGTTGTACTGATCTGATCACGTTTCATCCATCTGTGTTTCATTCAAATACCTAGCTGGAGTGAGAAATAGGTCTAGTTAGCTCCCATGACTTTCTTGTCATGAAGTACAGTATTTACAACAAGTGACGCTCCGCTCCAGATTCCTCATTCTTATCTCCCCACCTGCTCTTGTGCGTCTGTGTCTATCTATAGAATGCTCATGACTATTCCTTCTGTGTTTCTGAACATGGTGGCTTTCTGCTCCAGTTTCTGCCAGTGACCTACAGAACAGTCTGCAACGCAGAACAGTTAGCCATTAAGTCCCCCATATCAGATAACACAGCACAGACGCTAGAGCTCAACGAACCTGCCCTCCAATTCTAGAGATGGGGTATGTCACAAATGGCACCCTATTCCCTATATAGTGCGCTACTTTTGACTAGAGCCCTGTGGGGCCCTGGTCAAAAGCAGTGCACTATATAAGGGTGTAGGGTGCCATTTTAGGATGTATGTATGGTTAATGGTTAGTGTGGAGGAGGATTGTTAGGGGCTGGGTATGTAAAATACCATTTAATAGAGACTTATCTCTCTGGGCTCTAAACAAATAAACCACAAGGTCAGCAGAGAGAGCCTGGTCACAGACCTCTCCTGTTACCAGACAGGTACGCCAAGCTACATACTGGACAGGATAACCTTCGGTCACCTACCTATCTTGATACCTCTGAGAGGCAGCCAGGTCATCTCACCTTTTATGACACATGTACAGTATCCCAAGCCAAACCACATTAACTGGGAGGATAGCCACCTTCAGTGCCTTGGCTCTAGACTGGTCCCAGATCTGTTTATGCTGTATAGCCAACTCCTATGGTCGTTGTCATGTTTGGCATGACAATATATTAAAGACCATAGACAGCACAAACAAATCTGGGACCAGGATATCTTGGCTCCAACTACCATAGAAATAAATCACAGTGAGACACTCTCAGCACTGGGAGGAGTGTCCACGCTGTTTATACTGGCTGGTCCCTTAATAAAACGTTTCTATCATCTGCCTACGATGTAGGAACACAAACCAATTTGGGTTTGAGGTTCGGGAGTTTGCCAGGGTGCTGCTGTGCGTTTTGAATTACTTCCTCCGTTTCTATCTCGATGGAGTTTAGCTTGCTCGGAGGGCTCCCAGACAATCCGCCAAATGTATTGGGCAGCACAGACTGAAAAGGAAGGGCTAACCCTGAGTCTGAGGCAATGGTTCACTTTTCCTTGTTGTTACTCAGTCAGGATTGATGGTGACGTACGTTATGTATCACTTTAAAATTAACCTAAAATGCCCCATGAAAGTGAAGAGGAAATTCAGCAACTCCAGAGGGACAGTGGAAGTTGAGAAAAATACTTCTTTACTGTTAAAGCCAATGCAGAGCCTTCTTCGGGGTTTTGTGCAGATATGAACATATATAGTGAAGCCCCAGTAGGAAACTCCAGGCAGCCTGTCTTGTTTCCGTCTGCTAGCCAAGCTAATGACTATTGAGTTTTTAGGTGTTAAAGTGCGACCCACTCAGCCTCCGTTATAATCAGCCTTCCCCAGGGAGCCGTCTCTCTGTCTGTCCGGAGTGTTAATACGTGTCCTGCTTGGGCTGACTGACTCCCTCCAGCAGCCTTGGGCTCAGTCCCAAATGGCACCCTATTCCCCTATGTAGTGCACTACTTTTGACCAGGGCTCATAGGTCTCCGGTTAAAAGTAGTGCACTATGTAGGTAATAGGGTGGCATTTAGGACACATTTGGAACACCGCCCTGGTCTGGCTGGGTCTCAAACAAAGCACCGGCCATCTCCCCTCAGCCCACCCCCTCCAGCACCTCCAATGTCAACCCTTTAAAACAACTGGCCCCCGTCGGCTAGTACATTTCTCCCTATTTTTGATTTTTATCAACAGGGGTTTCTCTGAACATGGAGCCCCATAATGTGAGTCTGTGTTTTGACGAGGTAGGCTGGCCGGTCGCTAGTGTTTTGGCCCCTTCTCTTCTTCTTCATTTTTATTTGACGTCTGCTGCCTCCCTTTCATGTGATTGGGTGTGTTGTTATCCTGGGGACACAATGGAGAGGGCCAGTGAATCCTCAGAGCAAACAGACACACATAGCCGAGCCATCTTCTCTTCTGGGCTTTGTTGGGCCTTGAAGGCTGGTTCCCCACATAAAGGTCTAGCGCCACAGGACCAGTACAAGACCCACTCTTCTATCTCGCGCTTTCTTTCTCCCGTTCTCACACAAAGCAAATTGTCTGAGAAGAGGAGAAAACAATGTCGTCCTCAGTGTCCTAGGAGTAAAGCCAGGGTTAGGTGGGGGGCTTCAGAAAATCCTACTAGTGTTCTCATAGAGCCTCTTCCCATTTTCTACACTTCTGGTAAAAATACCGTCGGCTACACATATTACTCAAATGTAAACTTGCGTGCTTGCTACGTCTTGACTGCTACCCCAGACAGTTGCCTCCTTAAAGCAGGGCAGTGTGAACAAAATGGTCACGTTGAGCCAACATTCTTACAGTATAAATGGTAATAGCAGAGAAATGTTTTTAAAACAGCTGAAATCTATAGACATTTTACTAATATTTGAAACTTTATTAAGTTTCTGCCTGAAATTGTAGTACATTCTGAAATTGTCACATTAGCTGCCAGCTGCACTGAGCCAAATAAAACAATGGAAGCCCATCCTCAAAAACATGTCAAATGTAGTTATTATTTTTTCCCCCTTCATTTTTTACATTGTGTGGTGATTTCAGAGGTGGGGGGAGGGAATTGTTTTCCAGAAGCCCAGAGTTTTTCCTGATCTGGCAGTAGGCTAACTTAACCAACTTCGGACCCAAGTTGCAGCGTACAACAGTAATAAATCAGATGAAGAAAAAAAACTGTTTTATATGGGTAATGCAGGGTTGCATCGTATAGGCCTTTGCATCTGTAATTAAAAATATACTCATACAGTATGTCATCACTATTGTGTTAATTGATTAATTCAAGTCAATAATATGGATGAAAAAGGCCTAGGTAGCCTAGCCACCTGAAGTGTGAATATAAACCAAATTTGATCACATTCACATTTTCTCAGAATACAAATAAATGGGCCTATTTTAGGCTATAAATACATACTGTAGCTTGGGCAATAAAAACACGATGCTACGTTTCCCCTGGCCCCGATGGGATCAGAACGCATAGGTGTCTCTAGGATACCTGGAGCTGTGGTTGTTATTAGTAGTCTACAGTTGATCAGACTGAAGCACAGACTAATTGTGCACATTAACAAATCATTAACATTATTATTTTTTTGTGGCAGGTATGGGCTTCCATATAAAACAGCTTATTGTAGTGAATTCACTCATTCCCGCATTTTCAGTCGCAATTAGTTTTGACCATATGTAATGATTTGCATGATATTGATAAAAATATATAATTTGTGATAGGCTAACATTACTTGATGAAGACATGCTCTTATAGTAACTCTGTGATTTTGTCTTGTAGCATACAGACGAGAAAATCAAGCCTTTAATTGTTGGCACATACATGCTTGTAAATTGTTGCATTATTCAAGAGTGTAATATGGTTTGGTTGCATTATTCAATAGTGTCATATGTTTGAGAAGAAAGGTTTCTGTCATTGTTGAATAGTTTGTGCTTAATGGCCAGTGGCTACAGTGATATTTACAGTCAATTTGAGCTGCGAACCAAAATGTTGCGTTGCCATCCACAACGAAAGTTAAGGCAACAATGTAACGTGGTAGAATTAGAAAGTATTCTCTTTCGTCACCCCGCTCCTCAGACTCTTCTTCGTATCTCGTAGTGGGGATAGGACTATAGATCTGTCACAATGTGTTAACCAACGCCAGACAAACACTCAACCACGTGACAGATGAGATGCAGATAAAACCGAAAGAGAAAACATACTATCAGAATATGGGAAACATTAAGAACAGGATGCAGGTTACCAAACCAGAACGGCTACTTTCTGAGCCAAAAATACACAATGAAGGATATCTACACTGCTGGAAGGTCAAGTGTCCCATGTTTTTTGTCTCTTTTTTAAGGCGTTCATTTCTCCCATTGAATGACAAATGACAAAAACTGTCATTGGCGGATTAAAGCTGAGACAAATAAAAAGCAACCTTTCCTTATTTTTCTGTATTTTCCAAAACTTCTAATAAAGAAGTTCCCATGGATTCATATTATAAGTCTAACTAGAGTGTAATTACTTATTTTAGCTATCTCAATCCAGAGCAAACACGGCATATGAGGTCCAGTTTTAACTCTTAATATGGATTTTCTTGAGTATGTTGGAGGGAGAGCTGGCTCAGAACATGCTTCTCATTTTTAATAAGTGGGAGAGCAATGATCTGTCTTGCTGTGCAGCATTTTATTTGATTAAGAAGTTAAAATGAGGTGTGACACCCCCAACTCTTTCAGCCAAATACAATTGAAAGGATCTATGGTCCCATGAATGTGTAACACTCTCCCTGCTGCTGGTATTATTGGTGCAGAATCGGATTCAAAATTACACAGGAATATAATACTTTATTACTAGGGTCAGTATTTTACAATTGTTACATAAATTATGGGATACTTTTTGTTTACATAAAATGTACTATTGGAAAAATGCATTACATTATTGATATGATTGATTATTGATATGATTACACAAATTATTTCCCACTAAGATCCTGCTAAGTCACATCAAAGCAGACTAATATATCGCTTATCATATTTCACTGTTGTGCCTTTAAATATCCAATATTTGGAGCTGCGTAACCACAGCAGATATCATATCAATGTACCAAGCAGCGATACGCCATATATTCCTATTAACTGTGAATGTTCACTTATGCAGATAGGGATTCCTATATTTGAATCTCCTAAGCAGATGATAGTGAAGGTGTAGCATTTTTAAAAGGGGAAGTGTGTGTGTGTGTGTCACCTGTGGTACGTTCGCAGTGTTTGTATTTCCTCCTCCAGCCGTTGAATGTGCTCCAGGGCCCTGTCTCTCTCTCTCTGGACCGCCTCTACGTCCTCCTGGTAACACTACAACACAACGGACAGACAGACCGTTCAGAATGATGCAGATAGAAATGCGATGAATAGATCGAACATGATTACTAATTGTAACATCACTGATCTTTTGTGTAGAACACATATGACTGACTATCTCCAGCACCTTCTGGTAAAAACACAAGGAACAGACACACACACACATCCCATCACAGTTTGACAAACACAGCTTGTAGCAGTCAAGTGACATTGTGCCCGGGTGTTTGAATCAATGTTTTTCATTAATGGCTCTCTTTCTGAAAGAAGACATTCACAAATGCTCCTGCATTTTGACCATTTTGATTTGACAATAAAGCTATCACACTTTTCATAAAACATCTTATGCATTCTGTTTTTGAACACTGGGAAAAGTAGTTTACTCCAAACCAAATCATGTTAAAATGCAGCTGAATTATCACTTCTTTACGGGTTCTCGCAGTAGTTTTCGTACTGAGGCCGAAGCTGCAAACGTAACATCCCTGATTCCTCTCAGACAGAGAACTATCCATGTCTGCAGCGTATGTCTTTTAACAGCGTTTTAATTCAGCGCATGTAGAGCGCCAGCAGTCCCAGCAGCACACAGGGAGCATCCAACACAATGAGGATGCTCTGAGGGGATCCCATTCATGCTATTGTCTCTCCACTCAGCACCTACTCAGAGGGCCTACCGGGAAGGGAGGCCGGCGGGACTGGTCGCGGCGGTGGGTGGGAGCAGGGGACGCTGGGTAAACAGTGTGTGTGTGTGAGTGAATGTGTCCTGGGCAACCCTGTGGTTAAACCTGGCCCACAATAAAGACCCTGCTAATTAGCAGCCGTTGAAACAGATGTATTGATGTTCTAAACAGCTGGGAGAGGAGGGAATAATGGAGGAGGTTTAAATAAACAAGGCAGACAGGGCCATACTGTAAATGACCGCAATATCTATAGCTTCTGTGTGATAGGGGAGGAGGGAGAGAGCTAGGAGGGGATTTGTCTAAATCTGTGACAGGAGACGAGGATTGGACAACAGGGTTATGTTCAGTAGGGCACTGCAAAAAGGGAAATCTGTGTTCTTATTGGACAAATTCAGAAAGTACCTAACTGTAAAAAAAAAAAAAGAATGTTGTCGGGGGAAAAATGCACTTCATTTTTTAAGCCTTTCATGACTTGGACAAGGATTGTAGAGGCTGAAACCATATGAGCACTGGGCTGGGGTCTGGTCTGCTGCTATAAACACCTTTGGCCTAACTAAGTACATGCAGCTTCCCCTCGGGTCTCCAGAACCATCCTTCTAATTACTGGCACCAAGGTCCCCCAAGTCAAAGAGAACATCAAAAAGAGGCCAACCTCTAAAGTCAATATGTACTTTTCACCAACAGGGAGGAGAGCTCGACTTCAAAGCCTGTTTCTTTTAATCATATGTATTATATCAGCATTCATTACAATAATATCCAAATGAGGTTGACAGAGTAGCGGGTTAACCTGTTGTGATGAAGGCAGGCAGTCCTGTGAAGGAGAATAACTAGCGTGACCTTTTAGAGGTACAGTACAGGAGGTTGCAGGGCATACAGCCGGTGGTGGGGCGGATGGGGCCAAAGTGCAACAGATTGGCAGCAGGGACTGGCTGGCATTTCTGACTCGGTGGGAACTGGGAAGATCAATCTATGGAAAGCTGCATCTGTTATGACACACAACTATTGACTGATGTGGACTTTGTTGATGGATATAAATAGAAGATCTAATATATATCTAGTGACGTTTTATTCTGGACTATGTTCTGAACATTCTCCGTAATCTTATTCCTCTGTAGTGACCAATTAGAATAATTGAATTTAAACTAATGTCAAATTGCACTGCCTTTCCTCCTCCTGCCCTCCAGTCTGAATCACCTGCTAATGTTAATGGGCATCAATCAAAGAGATAGCGACAGCCAGAGACCACACCTGGGAACTAAGCCCTTGACATACTAGACCGTAGCAACAAGTAACGTACCTGCAATCACATTAAACCGAGGGCTAGTTAATGAGCAAGTGTATGATGACTGTGCTTTCATGATAATGTCTTCAACAAATAATAGTATCAAGCTGTAGGTTTCAGATACTATTTAAATTTTTTAAAGGTTCAATGCTGCTGTTTCTAGCTCAATATCAAATCATTTCTGGGTAGCAATTATGTACCTTACTGTGAGTTTTTTTTTTTAAAGAAACAAAAAGAGCAATTTCTCAAGCAAGAATTTGGCTAGGACAGTTTGAAAGTGGTCTGAGTGGGGAGGGGAAAACTGAAAACGAGCTGTTATTGGTAGAGAGGTTTGGTCTCTTCTTATTGGTCTATTAACTAATTTACCGCACAGTGATGTCACCAGGCAGGCCAAAACTCCATCCCAAACATTTCAAACTTACACGAAAAGGCATTATCATAATTTTCACAATTTCACAGTATTATTCCCACCTCAGTGTGAATAGAAATGTATATAAAACACAGAGAAATCATGTTTTCATCTATGAGTGCCTGTGAGAGAACCAGTTCTTCAGTATTCTCAAGGACGCTCTGCAAGTGTGTCCTAAAGCTCTGTGTGTGTGTGTGTGTGAGAAAGTGTGTGGGCTTGTCTTGAGCGGAGTAGATGTCTGTGACTTTAGGGCCCTCTGAAATGGCAGGGGTGGAGAGGAGAGGGCCGGGGTTGAGGGGTTCTCATTGCTCTCAATGCTCAGGTCATTTCAAGTGGTCTGTTGTAGTGGCTGCCCTAGCCCTGAACCACCTGTGTTTGCACACCAGCTTTTCTTTCAAGCACTGACAGCCCAGAATGATCGCACTGCAATGCTCCTCTCCCCGCCTCGCCAACGCAGTTAATCATTACGACTGCTTCCTCCCTCTAGCTAGCCCTAGCAGCTCAGATTCAGCCTGCTCCTCCACAACACTTCTACTTGACATTACTTAGTCATGCTAGGGAAGAATTTGATATCATGATCAAATGCAAGTCTGGGGATCTTAAAATGTAAACAAATTGGGAATGTTGGGTTGGCCATGTCCCCTGTCCCTGTTTCTATAATTCTTTCGAAAATAAACCATAGGTTATGCGTATACAGAGAGTCCGTTCATGCAGTTATAGGAAAAAATCGATTAAAAATGAGTACATTTACTAGCACGTCAAAATGAATTTCAGCAGAAGACTTTCCGACACTGACCTTTCTATTGTGAAATCAATTTAAAAGTAATTTTCTCTCAGCTGGTTTCTTTAAAGTAAAATGTCAATTGATGAATCAAAGATCTGTGAGTTTTTAAATTGTTTTGTGGATCTGTTCCCGGCACTGTTGACTAATTTTATGACAGCTGTTCCCGTTTCATTTTAAATTAAAACCCCGCTCTGTAATCCCAGGAGCCAATCTGTAATTAAGGGGATTTATAGAAAAACCAACTGCTACATTAATAACAAAATGTAATATATTTCTTAATAAGCCATCAGTGGAGAAACCTTCTAAGAAATAAAGAAGAGTACAAATACTGGCAGCAAGCAGCCTTTAGAAAGAGCAGAAGAAGACTGGACGGAGGTTGTCATAGTTGAGTTAAAGCAGAAGAAGTCATCATAGTCATCTGAAATAAAATGACCACAATACTCCTAGTCACAAACGTGTTCATTGTTTTCGTCAACAAACATCTGGTGTGTCCGTTTCACCATACTGGCCAACAAATATTGCCGTGATTTTCATGATCATGAATTCTATTAGTGAAATTTAAGGATTATAAAATGTGGCAATCACACCCAGAGAGAATAGTCATCTGAAAATCTTAAAGCAAATGTTAATTATGAGAATATAAAGTATAAAATAATGTATAAAATAATGTCAAATATAATGTATAAAATGTAGCTGTTGGAATAGGTCAGAGGCAACAATAAGGGAGCTAGCTATGTAGTAATTCTGTGCCTTATTGCTTTTTCTAGCAATTCCAAAATGGTGGTGACTCGAGAGCTCAGTCAGCCAAAGGACAAGGAGAAGAGAGCAGTGAATATCTACAGACAGAGCAATAGGCAAGCACTAGTCAGAATAGGCCTGACTGCAAACATATAGCAGTGTAATCTACTGTATCCTCAGAGAATCCTTTTCTTAATGGGACCATCAGCTGACCTCTCAGGCCAACCTTTCTACTTCAGGCTCATCGGTGGGGTGATACCGTTCACCTAGCTAGCCCCATCTAATGAGCATGTTTTTAGCTCACTCTCTTCGCATTAAGCATAGGGGGCTCTGCTTCATCAGATAAATGGAAGAAATCAAATAGTCTTGTGTTTACCCTGTACCTCACTGGAGGGGACACGTGTGTGTGTGTGTGGGTGTGTGTGTGACATTACGGCCCTAGCCCTTGTTGATGATGTCATTCTAAATCCCATCAAATAGTTGGTTGGATCACCCAACCAACAGCTCTATCGCTTTAGATCACCAGGCCAAATAAGGGCAAAAAACAAGCAAACAGTGAGTGGTTGAATAAACAATACCATTTTACCTGGGAGGAAAATTTTAATGGAAATGTGGTGTGTGAGTGTGGGGGCAGGGCTGGTTTTAGGGGTTGGTATCTAAGTAAGACCCCAGCATACTGTAGTAGGAGTGGGGGAGGCCATATAAGACTTGTTGGCAAACAGCAGCAGTGAGCTCGGCACAGTAATGCACACAGCCCCTTGTATTCATAGACAGAGTTCTAGGCCCAAATGGCACCCTATTCCCTATATAGTGCACTACTTTTGACCAGAGAGCCCTATGGGCCCTGGTCAAAGGTAGTGCACTATAAAGGGAATAGGGTGACATTTGGAACGCAACCCTAGAGAAGGATAACCTGTGCTGCTCAAAGCCTTAATTTGCAAGGATTCTTTTGCGAGAGGGGCAAAAAGAAGGGGAGGTAGATTTACCTTCCGAGAACGCTCTTGATTGTTTTCGGCAGTCAGGTGTCTCAAGTTGTTTGCTGAAGTCTGGCTCTGCTCTCTCGCCTGTAGGAGATCCTGCTCCAGCCGCTTGCACTGGTGAAGAAGAGCCAGAGGAAGAGAAGGGGAAATAATCACTTGAAATACATTAGTAGGGAATTCGCCCATCGCAGTGCAGTGAAAGCTTTGGCATGCCAGGCAGGCAGAGTTAAATGTATACATGCATCAGCCAGTCTTTCTCACCAGTAGCTCTCGGTTTCTACTCCTTGGCAGAGAAGCTTCTTATGAGTCATGAAGGACGAAGAGAAATGGAGAATTTATAGGCCAAACCGACCAGTTACAACCGTTTGAAAAGATCAGAGAAAAGATCAGAGTCTATTTCTGGAAAAAAAATACTTCATACCGCAAATGTATGTGTCGACCTTTATTCTACAGCATGTATAAATACATTATTTAATGACTTAATAACATGCAATATACTTTGATGACAATGAAGCTTTCATAAAAGTATTTAAAAATAATGACCAAAAGGTATCTTTTTCAATACCATAAACAGACGCAACGTGAATTACCACATACTATGTGATTGTTATCTACTCTGATGTCAGCAGTCCGCCTGCTTTTTTCCCACAGGCACTGCAGACTACACTGACAGACAGACAGGCAGCTAGACAGACGGACAGCTAGACAGACGGACAGTATAAACACCCAGACCGTGGCACAGACCGCGGCTCAGTCAGATCGTCTCAGTGTTATTGTAAGCCAGAGTTGTTTCATACCAGTCTATATGTGTTCTTCTCCATGTGCACATTCTAAGACTAAAGGACACTTACCAGGAATGTAAACCATCCCTCTCACCCTGACAAGTCGCAATGTTTCGACATCCAGCTGCCTAAAAAAAAAAAAAAAAAAGTGCTCCCGCAAACAAGAGCAGGCGGGCGCAGCCTAGAAGCCCCGCTCGCTGCTCTCGTCCCTCATCCTCTTCCTCTGCCGTCTGGAATAATAGTCCTGGTCCAGACAAAACACAAAGCTTCTCTTTAGTGTCAGGGTGAGTTATGGCTTACAGGCAACAGATGTTTTGGACTAAAAGTATTTCAATCTGAACACAGAGAGAAGGAGCGCACCTCTCTACTCTTCCCAGGCAGGCTAGGAAGGCCACTCCTGGGGCTACAGTACGGCACCCAAACACATCACTCCTTCGGAACACATGGAGGACGGAGCAGACACAGACTACCTAGCGTTACATATGTTCGGCGCATTATGCCTGAAAACACACGTGCATCACGCGGTCAATCAAATCAGAGGCTCGTCACTCAGTTACACATGATCGACGCTGGGAAAATATGTGGATCTGACAATGAGAGACGACAAAAATCAGAACATAGCAAAACGTCAGCTCTCAGTTTTTAACATGTACACTAGTCTACCAAGGAGCAATATTCACTAATGCATAAAGTAACCATACTGCCAGGTACCTAACAAATCAATAACCTTTGTTTTGCAGCATTCACTTTATAGAGAGAAAATAAAGGGGGGGGGGTATAGGACAGAATAGATGTGTTCCTGTTTCTCCTCCCTCCCTTCACTTATCCAGCTTTTCATATTCCAGCAGGCTGGTGGGTGTAGCGGCCCTCTGGTAGTCGCAGTGGGCTAATCCCTTCGAGATGAAGAGAGGGATAGGAAGAGCAGCAGGGGAGGCAGAAATCCTTCAGGATAGAGTGTGGAGACCATCCCCGCCTCACAGGGATTAGGAACAGGCATTTGTAACCTACTTTTAAAATTGCTCCAAAGATGATTTTTTTTGCCCTCCGCAAAAAGCAGGGGCAATATTTTTTCCAGGAGATGTGAATGTGATGTTAGCCCGGGGTTTTGTGGAGATATGGTTGTAGTCTAGGGTTGAGCTCGGCTGGTTGCTCCCACACAGCCTTGTGTTAAAGAGGCATTAAGAAGACTGGCGACATCTCCCTCATTGACAACCTCAAAACTTGAGTCAACCTCAAATTCATTGACTGACTTCTATGAACTTGAGTCATTGCATTGGTCAGCTGATTACTAGATTTTAAAATGTGTGAGCACTGCTGTAAATGTGTACAAATCTGGAGAATCAACACATTTTGAAATCAGATTTAGGCTCTCATATTTTGAAGAACTTCTCTGGAGCATAAAACTTGATCGCACCAGCTTGTATTTTGAACAAAGGGAAGTCCCCTCAAAGTCCACATACAGTCTTTGATTTAGGCATTGTTAAAAAAAAGCCTCATAAAATGGCTTGAACACCTGGGACAACATAATTAACAGAGGTGAATGAGAGAGGAGAGAAGAGACTGAACCAATGATGAGAAATGAGCAGGAGAGGACAGGAGTGTTCTTTTCATAGAAATAGAATGAGGCAGCCAGTTCACCAATTATGCCATCATTGACTTGAATAGGGACGCCTGTTCTATTCATTCTAGTTCTGTGGTTCTTCTGTTACTGAGTCTCAGAACACAGTGAAACAATACTGAAACCATATTCTAATTTTAGGACTGAAACGTATAACAGTAGCTAAGTTGGACCAATACAGCTAACCGGGCATTACTAGAAAAGTTACTAGAAATACCTGTTTATTCCACATCCCATTGACTAAAATGGACCCATTAGAGATCCTTTTTAAACTGAATCAGCATATCATACAGCCCTATAAACCAATATGCCTTCTTCACGGAGAGAGAGTCTACAGGCACATGAAACTAGACTAGCTTTAGACCAGTCGGAAGTGTTGCTCCGGAGCAGCGTGACCTCCATGAAGCTGAATCTGTTCAGTCTACATATAGGCGAGTCCCAAATGACCCCCTATTCCCTATATCAAGGACTACTTTTGACCAGAGCCCTATGGGCCCTAGTCAAAAGCATTGCACTACAGTATATAGGAAAATAGGGCGCCATTTAGAACGCAGGCATAGTGGAGTTGCGGAGGCCTTTCTTCTCCATACGTCTGATGCCTGCCTTTTAATGCCCCGGCGTCGGGCTGAATGGGACAGAGATCCATGAAGCTCACCCACAGGGAGGGGAGCAGAAAGGAAGCATCCCAATCATAATATGCCTGGTAAATCCAGGCTACAGAGAAAAATGTCAAACTCCAGCTAGAAACAGTTGGCAGCTCTGTCTGCGACCACCCACCCAGATGAATGCATGACCGTATGACTCCCTGCACAGTAGTGTCCTTCTGAAAACTCTGAGCTACGATTGACATTCTTACCACACCTTCCTAAAGAGGAGCGAGTGTCTGACATGGCGATTGTTGCTAGATAGATGGATGTATGGACGGACACATTTTTTAAGGAAGTCCGGCTTTCAGCTTACTCTTGGAAGTTGTAAAAGTAGAAGGCACAAGGTGCAATTTCTAAATGGGGTAGTGCATCATCAGTTCCTCTTGTCATGTTAGTCATTACATACCTTAGAGAGATGTTTATAACTTGTCTGAAATGTCCAGCTCAACTAGCCTAAGTTGGTGAATTGTTTTTGCTGTTTCTTTTGCTGTTTCTTTTGTTGTTGTAACGTTTGAGTCACTCAAATATCACATGAACACACATAAGACATGGCAAAATGTGTCGAACTGCAGGACATGAGCTTTAAAACGGCTTAATGTTCTCTGCACCCCGTGACAAAATGTGTCAAACTGCAGGACATGAGCTTTAAAACGGCTAATTACAGGACATACATAAACTGTCAAAATACAACATTTTCTCTCAGCCAAGAAGAGGGGTGCGAACAGTTTGTGTCATGAACAGTGTTTGTGCCTATAGAAATAGACGTGGCACACACACGGGGGTTCCCCAATGGGGGCCTGAGTGAAAATGTTTGGAACCCCTGCCCTAAATTCTAATTTGGTGATTTCCCTGTTGATAATTTGTTCAACAGTAATACTGTGGTGCTGTGACAGGTTCCTATTTTATTAACCTTTATTTACCACGTAAGTTGACTGAGAACACATTCTCATTTACAGCAACGACCTGGGGAATAGTTTCAGGGGAGATGAGGGGGATGAATGAGCCAATTGGAAGCTTTAATATATGGACTTGTTTTGCACATTGGTACAAAACGGTGGCCTATCTGCATAACTCTCCTCAAACAAACCCAGTTGTAAAACGGGACACTGAATCACTACACGAGAGGTCTAGTCTATATATCAACATCCCAGATATCCAAGCAAATACCGGGCCCACATTTTAATGTTGAGGTATAATATCTGGATGTCAATATTTGTCAGACTGCTTGTTTGTTTTTAAATCCTTGAAAATATCCACGTAAGATGGATGTATCAAATATTTGAGGTTACACTACCATAACCTCAAATGTGAATCAAGTAGTTGGCTTTACTAAATCAAAACAGATAACGTCAGACACAACCCCTGTGTGTGTGTCTGTTTGAGGGGGGGAAGAGATTTCTTGCATTATGTACATGTGAACTAGTTAGGTGAGCCGTGTTTGCCTATGTGTGTCAGTATGTATCGGCAAAATAGACTTCCAATCAAAGGGCATTTTAAAATTGAGAAAATGGGGGAGATGTCAATAGTGCTGGAGATAGCAATTTTTTCTCAGTATTCAGAGGAGAGACAGTGTGGTTCATTTTTGAAACATTGACACAATGAAAGGCGTACATGTCTCTCTCCTCTATAACGACTGTTTGTTTGTGTGTGTGTGTGTGTGTGTGTGTGTGTGTGTGTGTGTAGTGTCGTTCAGACCCACCCTGGTCAGTGCGGTCTCTCTCTCCTCTATAACAGCATTCATCTCCTCTGCTGTAATCTTCCTCCTTCTCTCCCGGACCTTCTGCAGCCGGTCCACGATCACACCCCCGCTCCGCTCAATCCCCAGCGCTGAATCTGCACTGTTCACCCTGTTCAGCAGTTCCTCAAGGTCCTAACACACACGACAAGCAGGTGCAACACACACACACACACACATCATTCCTACTGACCAAAATAAAAAAAACATACAAAACAACAAAAAAATGTAAAATATGCAGATGCTACAGGTGCACAAATATCAGTTCTCAGAAGTGGTGCATAGGTGTGTGCACATGTAGGATATATCTGAATTCATGTTAAAAATGTCAAGCCTTCATAAGCCAATAATAACAATATATTTATAGTCATATGTTTTATTTAAGGAGATGTTAACAAAATATACTAAAATAACAATATCATAGTGTTGAAATGTGCTTAGCTGTCCTTTATTTCCCAAAACCTTTTTATTGAGGACATTCTGGTGAGAGAAAAAAAAGTGAGCCCACATGAGCTCCTAATGGGAGGGCTTACCGCGTCGCTTTCCTCAGGGTTAATATTCTCCAGGCTGAGTATAGGGGGAAGAGAGAGAGACAGAGCGAGAGAAAGGGGGAGAGAGGACAGAGAGAGAGAGGGGAGAGAGAGAGGAGAGAGAGAGAGAGTTTCTTTTCCTTAGTGCGGCAAAATGAGATCACTTCCCAAATCTTCCTCACATCCAATAATTGCGTTCTGTTCTGGAGGTTTTCAGAGTCGATGATCAGAACAAAAAGACACCCCCAACATATGAAAAGCGCCAGCGGATCCCAGCCATTATTCCTCCAGTAATGCCCTGTATATTCATGTTTACTGCTAATAATGACTACTGGGATCAATTGTTCATATGTGCTGAGATGAGGTGTTGAATCATTTGTAGGTGTGCAGTATTGAGCACCTTTACAGAGAAAAGACTACTGTAATTACAGCAGTGTGTCAGGAGATTTATGGACCACCTCAAAGCACTCAGTACATTTTCCTAGCTAACAATCAAAAAGAAGAACAACTCCAGCACAGTGGTAATCTTCATGCTTCTAACAAGTTTAAGGGATCTTATTTAACCACATTTTTGGTCTCAATCTACCTTCATCAGAGTGGTTTCCTAGATAACAACCAGACATAAACCAGTTTACCAGTGGGATACAACAATAAAATGATATTTCTTGTTAAATGTTTTTGTTTTTTATAATTGATACTGAAGCGATTTTACAACAAAATTGTATTAAATCAAAATACAATTCAAAACAACACTCATATAGCATATCAATAACACCAGCTTTCCTCTGGCTTCAATCAAGACGGGACATTGCTCTTTACAACCCAGTTTAAACGTTTACCTGTCGAGGCACCTCTCCCTGTATGCATCCCAAATCGCACCCTATTCCCTTTATAGTACACTGTAATTGAAAAGGGCCCATAGGAATTTGAGAGTGGTTCAATTTCTCCAGCCCCATTCCTCAGCTTTTTACTGAAACAGTGGCGGGAGCCAGTGGCGGTTCTAGACCATTTCAACTGGGGGGCCAAGCTGGGGCCAGTTGTACTGTTAGAGGGGCCAGTTACATTAGACGTTATTGTTGTCATATCGTTTTCTTCACTACATTGCAGGCATTAGAAGGCAAAAGACCATGTTCATAATGCAGATGCATGTGGTACGATACTGTTGTGTTCTGCCTAAAGCCGTCCCTCTAGAAAATGTGTGGGTTAAATTAGTGTTCCGAGTTGCCACTGTCTAATAACGGATGTAAAAAAAAAACAATAGCAAAAATTAGTTATGTAAAAATGATTTCATACTCCACATTTAGGGGGGCCACAAGGGGGTCCAAAATTGTTGTCACAGGGGCACTGCCCCCCCCCCCCCCCCCCCCCCCCCCCAGAACCGCTAGTGGCGGGAGCACGCAGGCTGAGAACAGAATGCTGATTGCACCTTTAAAGTGCCAATGTGATTTCCCCCAGGAGGCCAGTCAGTCGGTCCTCTCCTCTCATGGAAAAAAACAAAAATTCTTCAGCTCATTTACAAAGGCATTACACGGATCACCTCCCATTTATAAAGGTACATACTCAATCATACTGGGCCTGCCACTGACCTGCCTGGGAAAATAAAGGTTTAGAACATGCTTTTCCATATTCCAGCTAAAATAATGGGATTGTGCTTGGCTATCAATTACCTTTTCTTTATAAGAGGAAGGCTGGGAGACGCCGTTGAAGAGATGAAATGTGCTGTTTTTCTAATTAGATTGCCAGGCTATTTGGCATAATACTAGGCTGAAAGCGCTTCATGCCAACCAATAAGTCCAGCCAATTTAAATCACTTTAATCATTCTAATAAAAGGCAATATCAAATAAATGTGATTTGAGATAAAAAATGTGTTTGAGAAATGTTTTAGTGTAAACAATGCATTGGATATACAAAGAAACAACAACAATGGGATTTATGCAAGTGGCTCACACACCAACCAGCATACCAAGGCTTATTGAAATATAGATTTGCTTCCGACAGAAAGTTATATATTCCCTTAAGTAGAAATGTAATTACTTCTAAACTGCACCAGCTAATATTGCCTGCCTGCCTCCATTCTTTCCTAGTGGACAATGCAGCTTTAATTTGAAAAGGTCTTGGACCTTAAGAATATACCCCACCCCAGTCGAACAACCACCTAAACAAAACAAAAAGATCACATTAATTAGCCCTCTCAGGCAGGCTGGTAAAGATCTGCTGGTCTGAAGGACTTGATTGATTTCCTATACAGTGCAACTCTTGACTGACAACCTCGCACGGAGGGCGAGGGGACTCTTATGAAATGTCACACCCCTCCGATATATTCCCAAACCAGTCGATATTGCATTTTTCTCCAACCCCCCCACTTGTTTTGCACCGCCATTCCATTCACTTTGTCGACTAGCCTGAAGAACAAAGCGGAGTTCGCCTAAGCAATGGCAAGTAAACAGACTGACCCATTATAGCTGTCAGTAAATCCTCCGTCCCCACTTCCATAGAAGGGGAAAATGGGGAAGTCAGGAAATAACAAAGAGTTTAGCAGAGAACAAATGTAATGCTTTTCACTATTATCTCATAGACTGCTTTCTCCTATTTATTTCCCAACTTGTCTATGTACTGCTGGTGTTGTGAAGTACAGTGAGAGCAGAGGGAGGGAGATAGGTGTCTTTCTGTAGTTGATCAGAGTGGTCCTGTGTGGTAGGGTTGGGGGTCAACAACACCACTTCATTTACATTTTACATTTAAGTCATTTTGCAGACGCTCTTATCCAGAGCGACTTACAAATTGGACTTCCATTTATTAATTTCAGGAAATAAATTGAAATTCAAATGTTCCTTGAAATGTAAGTTACACTCTGAATTGACTGAATTCAAATGGATTGTGACAGAGAAAAGGCGGGAGAGGTGACTTAGTTAAGCAGAATGAGTCAATGTGCCAGGGATGAGAAAATGAGGAAACTTGAATTTCAGTTTATTTCCTGAATTGTCACGGAATTGAATCCTGAATTGCTCCGTGTTGTGTTGTGGTTTACTATGTTGTGGTATACTATGTTGTGGTTTACTATGTTGTGGTATACTATGTTGTGGTTTACTATGTTGTGGTTTACTATGTTGTTATATGGTGTGGTTTACTATGTTGTGGTTTACTATGTTGTTATATGGTGTGGTTTACTATGTTGTGGTGTGTTGTGGTTTACTATGTTGTGGTTTACTATGTTGTGGTTTACTATGTTGTGGTGTGTTGTGGTTTACTATGTTGTGGTATACTATTGGGTGGTTTACTATGTTGTTATATGGTGTGGTTTACTATGTCGTGGTTTCCTATGTTGTGGTTTACTATGTTGTGGTTTACTATGTTGTGATGTGTTGTGGTTTACTATGTTGTGGTTTACTATGTTGTGGTTTACTATGTTGTGGTTTACTATGTTGTTATATGGTGTGGTTTACTATGTTGTGGTGTGTTGTGGTTTACTATGTTGTGGTTTACTATGTTGTGGTGTGTTGTGGTTTACGATGTTGTGGTGTGTTGTGGTTTACTATGTTGAGGTTTACTATGTTGTGGTTTACTATGTTGTGGTTTACTATGTTGTGGTTTACTATGTTGTGGTGTGTTGTGGTTTACTATGTTGTGGTTTACTATGTTGAGGTTTACTATGTTGTGGTTTACTATGTTGTGGTGTGTTGTGGTTTACTATGCTGTGGTGTGTTGTGGTTTACTATGTTGTTGTGGTTTACTATGTTGTGGTTTACTATGTTGTAGTGGTTTACTATGTTGTTGTGGTTTACTATGTTGTGATGTGGTTTACTATGTTGTGGTTTACTATGTTGTGATGTGGTTTACTATGTTGTGGTGTGTTGTGGTTTACTATGTTGTGGTTTCCTATGTTGTGGTTTACTATGTTGTGGTTTACTATGTTGTGTTGTGGTTTACTATATTGTGGTGTGTTGTGGTTTACTATGTTGTGGTTTACTATGTTGTGATGTGGTTTACTATGTTGTGGTGTGTTGTGGTTTACTATGTTGTGGTTTACTATGTTGTGGTTTACTATGTTGTGATGTGGATTACTATGTTGTGGTATGTTGTGGTTTACTATGTTGTGGTATGTTGTGGTTTACTATGTTGTGTTGCGGTGTGTTGTGGTTTACTATGTTGTGGTGTGTTGTGGTTTACTATGTTGTGGTATGTTGTGGTTTACTATGTTGTGATGTGTTGTGGTTTACTATGTTGTGTTGCGGTGTGTTGTGGTTTACTATGTTGTGATGTGTTGTGGTTTACTATGTTGTGGTTTACTATGTTGTGGTTTGTTGTGGTTTACTATGTTGTGTTATGGTTTACTATGTTGTGATGTGGTGTGGTTTACTATGTTGTGATGTGGTGTGGTTTACTATGTTGTGTTGTGGTTTACTATGTTGTGATGTGGTGTGGTTTACTATGTTGTGGTGTGTTGTGGTTTACTATGTTGTGGTTTACTATGTTGTGGTGTGATGTGGTTTACTATGTTGTGGTATGTTGTGGTTTACTATTTTGTGGCGTGTTGTGGTTTACTATGTTGTGGTATGTTGTGGTTTACTATGTTGTGATGTGTTGTGGTTTACAATGTTGTGGTGTGTTGTGGTTTACTATGTTGTGGTATGTTGTGGTTTACAATGTTGTGGTGTGTTGTGGTTTACAATGTTGTGGTGTGTTGTGGTTTACTATGTTGTGGTATGTTGTGGTTTACTAGGTTGTGATGTGTTGTGGTTTACTATGTTGTGGTATGTTGTGGTTTACTATGTTGTGGTATGTTGTGGTTTACAATGTTGTGGTGTGTTGTGGTTTACTATGTTGTGGTATGTTGTGGTTTACAATGTTGTGGTGTGTTGTGGTTTACTATGTTGTGGTGTGTTGTGGTTTACTATGTTGTGGTTTACTATGTTGTGGTGTGTTGTGGTTTACTATGTTGTGATGTGTTGTGGTTTACTATGTTGTGTTGTGGTTTACAATGTTGTGGTGTGTTGTGGTTTACTATGTTGTGATGTGTTGTGGTTTACTATGTTGTGGTGTGTTGTGGTTTACTATGTTGTGATGTGTTGTGGTTTACTATGTTGTGATGTGTTGTGGTTTACTATGTTGTGTTGTGGTTTACTATGTTGTGATGTGTTGTGGTTTACTATGTTGTGTTGTGGTTTACAATGTTTTGGTGTGTTGTGGTTTACTATGTTGTGGTGTGTTGTGGTTTACTATGTTGTGGTGTGTTGTGGTTTACTATGTTGTGATGTGTTGTGGTTTACTATGTTGTGTTGTGGTTTACAATGTTGTGGTGTGTTGTGGTTTACTATGTTGTGATGTGTTGTGGTTTACTATGTTGTGGTGTGTTGTGGTTTACTATGTTGTGATGTGTTGTGGTTTACTATGTTGTGATGTGTTGTGGTTTACTATGTTGTGTTGTGGTTTACTATGTTGTGATGTGTTGTGGTTTACTATGTTGTGTTGTGGTTTACTATGTTGTGGTGTGTTGTGGTTTACTATGTTGTGTTGTGGTTTACTATGTTGTGATGTGTTGTGGTTTACTATGTTGTGTTGTGGTTTACTATGTTGTGGTGTGTTGTGGTTTACTATGTTGTGATGTGTTGTGATTTACTATGTTGTGGTTTACTATGTTGTGTTGTGGTTTACTATGTTGTGATTTACTATGTTGTGGTTTACTATGTTGTGGTGTGTTGTGGTTTACTATATTGTGGTATGTTGTGGTTTACTATGTTGTGGTGTTGTGGTTTACTATGTTGTGGTATGTTGTGGTTTACAATGTTGTGATGTGTTGTGGTTTACTATGTTGTGGTATGTTGTGGTTTACTATGTTGTGATGTGTTGTGGTTTACTATGTTGTGACGTGTTGTGGTTTACTATGTTGTGGTGTGTTGTGGTTTACTATGTTGTGGTATGTTGTGGTTTACTATGTTGTGGTGTGTTGTGGTTTACTATGTTGTGGTGTGTTGTGGTTTACTATGTTGTGGTGTGTTGTGGTTTACTATGTTGTGGTGTGTTGTGGTTTACTATGTTGTGGTGTGTTGTGGTTTACTATGTTGTGGTATGTTGTGGTTTACTATGTTGTGGTGTGTTGTGGTTTACTATGTTGTGGTATGTTGTGGTTTACTATGTTGTGGTGTGATGTGGTTTACTATATTGTGGTTTACTATGTTGTGGTGTGTTGTGGTTTACTATGTTGTGTTGTGGTTTACTATGTTGTGGTGTTGTGGTTTACTATGTTGTGTTGTGGTTTACTATGTTGTGGTGTGTTGTGGTTTACTATGTCGTGGTATGTTGTGGTTTACTATGTTGTGATGTGTTGTGGTTTACTATGTTGTGGTGTGTTGTGGTTTACTATGTTGTGGTGTGTTGTGGTTTACTATGTTGTGGTATGGTGTGGTTTACTATGTTGTGTTGTGGTATACTATGTTGTGGTTTACTATGTTGTGATGTGTTGTGTTTTACTATGTTGTGGTGTACTATGTTGTGGTGTGTTGTGGTTTACTATGTT
This sequence comes from Salmo trutta, assembly GCF_901001165.1. Lineage (NCBI taxonomy): Eukaryota > Metazoa > Chordata > Actinopteri > Salmoniformes > Salmonidae > Salmo > Salmo trutta. Next base: position 9,243,152 of record NC_042989.1, on the reverse strand, counting down.
GTGGTATGGTGTGGTTTACTATGTTGTGGTATGTTGTGGTTTACTATGTTGTGGTATGTTGTGGTTTACTATGTTGCGGTGTGTTGTGGTTTACTATGTTGTGGTTTACTATGTTGTGTTGTGGTATACTATGTTGTGGTTTACTATGTTGTGGTATGTTGTGGTTTACTATGTTGTGGTATGTTGTGGTTTACTATGTTGTGGTGTGTTGTGGTTTACTATGTTGTGGTGTGTTGTGGTTTACTATGTTGTGGTATGGTGTGGTTTACTATGTTGTGTTGTGGTATACTATGTTGTGGTTTACTATGTTGTGGTATGTTGTGGTTTACTATGTTGTGGTATGTTGTGGTTTACTATGTTGCGGTGTGTTGTGGTTTACTATGTTGTGGTGTACATACTCAGCCATCGCCTGCTGCAGTCGCTTGGCTCTGAGCAGGGCCTCGTCCCTCTCTTCATTTGCCAGACGCAACCGGGCCATCACTGCCTGGTCCCTATCCCTCTGAGCCTGGTAGATCTCCTCCACTAGGGCTGAAGGAGAGAGACAAAGAGAGAGACAGTGAAAGAGAGAGAGGGGGGACAGAGAGAAAGCAAGCGAGAGAGCGAGAGAGAGTAGTAATGGAAATAGAAAAAAGAGAAATAGTAAAAGAGAGAGAGGGAAAGAGAAAGATATAAAGAGAGAGGAAGCATTGTTCTTAGTTTCTGACCATCAGTTACTGCTCAATAACAACGATAAGCTCCCTGTGGAAGAAAGTTATTGCCACTGAAACACTGTGGCACAGGTATTAACTCCAGTCAAACTCATTTTGTGGGGAAGTGAACTGCTGCGGTGATCTCCACAGGGGCTGGACATATAGTTGCACCAAGCAATAAAGACACAGGATCTGCGCCTCAGAGACAGGCAGTTGGGTCTACATTGTCACAACATCAGCAAGTACTCATCATCTCACAGTGGTTAAGAGATTGGCCAGTCCTTAACCCTAACTCAAGATGTTTGATTTGATAAACAAGGTTGAACAAACATTTTCAAGCCAAAAACATTGTTCTTCTTCTAATGTCTGAAAACGGGACAGGTTTTAGTGAGAATGAGCTGTGAAATGATTTGTCTAATGTGTTGCCAAATTGAGTTTGAGTTATGAAGAGCACATACTGAGTTAGACCAAAAGAAAAATAGTCCATCCATGAGTGCTTTTATGTAATTCTGTCTGTCCCACTCATGGAGGGAAAACTTTTCTTATTGATACAGACTCTGTAGCCTGGCAGGGAGAGATTTCCCTTCAGCTTACACCTGACCCGGGTCCCGAAATTCCTGCGCTGTATGCCGGTTGCCTTAAAACCAGCAGATTTTGGGATTACCACTGTCTTCAGATCCCTTTGTTAATCCCACTACGGAAGAGCCCCTGAGATCCATCAACAGCTAATTCCTCTACTGTCTCAGAGATGGCTTAATGATAAACAGTGAGCCTCGCTGTAAGCCATTACAAAGTTCAGTAAGAAAATCAATATAGCATTTTAGCTGGAATTTGCTCATTAAACATCGCCTCCCTGAGCCATGCAAATCATATTAATATGAAGACGGCAAATAGGCTACACGACACGCACTTTAAATTTATTAAAAGGCACAATTGGAGCTGCTAATTGTGCAGCTCGATGTACGGTATTTTGTTTAATTATTAGATGGGTTGAGAGGGCTCTCACCTAAGAAGAAAAGCAATAGTAAAGAAAAGAAGTTATTTGCTCAGCTAAATTCTAATATTTGTTCAGTGGAGGTTGGGAGCGGTTAAATTACATTAACAAACACGATTAGTAAGATACAATTCGTTTTGATACTCAAGTTGCATGTAAAACAAATGTATAATTATTTTCCACACTTGACATCTCCGTTTTTCTTCTACCAAAGTTAATCAGGGATAAAATGTCTGAGGAGAACTACATTCTAACTTCATCTTGTAGACATTGCTTGTCTTTAGGCCATCTTGAAAATCCTATGGGCCATCACTTTACATTACAGCGCAGAAAAAATTATAATTGGTCAGATAATAGGCTTTATTTGAGATGTTATTATCCTCAATGTACTGTATTGTACTGTCTGTACTGTACTATATGACCCTTCCTACGGCCAGCCTTCCCACAGGCCCAGGGTTTGTCCTCTCTGCCCTAGCCTCTCCCCCCTCCATAATGTACCTCCAGCCTTCCCACAGGCCCAGGGTTTGTCCTCTCTCCCCTAGCCTCTCCCCCCTCCATAATGTACCTCCAGCCTTCCCACAGGCCCAGGGTTTGTCCTCTCTGCCCTAGCCTCTCCCCCCTCCATAATGTACCTCCAGCCTTCCCACAGGCCCAGGGTTTGTCCTCTCTGCCCTAGCCTCTCCCCCCTCCATGATGTACCTCCAGCCTTCCCACAGGCCCAGGGTTTGTCCTCTCTGCCCTAGCCTCTCCCCCCTCCATAATGTACCTCCAGCCTTCCCACAGGCCCAGGGTTTGTCCTCTCTGCCCTAGCCTCTCCCCCCTCCATACCGTACCTCCAGCCTTCCCACAGGCCCAGGGTTTGTCCTCTCTCCCCTAGCCTCTCCCCCCTCCATAATGTACCTCCAGCCTTCCCACAGGCCCAGGGTTTGTCCTCTCTCCCCTAGCCTCTCCCCCCTCCATACCGTACCTCCAGCCTTCCCACAGGCCCAGGATTTGTCCTCTCTCCCCTATCCTCTCCCCCCTCCATACCGTACCTCCAGCCTTCTCACAGGCCCGGGCATCCAGTTGAGTCTGCATCAGCTCAGCGTCCACCAGCCTGCTCTCTAACTCCTTCTCCCTCGTGGCCAACTTGTCCTGGAGCTGCCGGAGAGCACAAAATCAGACAGACGTCAAAATTGGCACGTTCATTGAATTGGGAAATGTCCTGTCACTTTCTATGACAATTCATGAATTGGATTCATGAATTGAAAATGGAATTGACCCCAACCAATGCTGTGCTGCAGAGCCTGTCAGTACGTGTCCAGACATATTCGCTAACTTGCTTCACTCACAGACAGTAGCAAAAACCTCATGCAAAACACCAGATAGACACCTGACTCCATCCTGCAGTTTGACGACATACTAAATAACTGTTGTAGTTTCCCGGGTGGTGACAACCATCCATTTAACAAACAGAATATTATGTATCACTCAGGCATTCTGTAACAAGTTATACAATCGAGCCTCTACATCACATTATTTCAGACGCCAATAAAAAAGAAGCACTGCTATTGAAGTCCTATAAATCTTGTCGGGGAGTGATATTTTACAAGACCTAGTGATAGATTTAACCTCCTGTCTTAAATATTTTGCTCCAAGTTGGTGTTTTTCCCCCCCGCACTTTGAAAACATGCCTCGGTTCAGTCCTCAGAGTCGGCTCTCACGGCCCTGCCAGCAAAAACAGACTCTTGGGAACTGTTCCTGACTTTCTGTCAAGAGTCACAGCTACTTGCAAACCAGAGGCATCAATTATAGCCGTTTCAGAGGGCCTCTCCGTGGCTACAGCCTCTCTAACAGGCGCTCAGCTGCAAGGAGGCAGCCTGTGCACAGAGGGACACTGGGCATGCTCCAGACCAAACACAGGACAGGACAGGACAGGACAGGACAGGACAGGACAGCATAACCAGCTAGTCATATGCTTTGGACATGGCGGGTAACGTTTGGGGACAGACAACAAAGGTGGACAGCTGTGACAGACACAACACAATCATCTATTTAAAGAGGAAGAGGACAAGTTAAGACAAAGGACATTTGAGTCACAAACAGATATTGCTCACAACCAAAAACATAGCCTATACTGCATATATTACAAACAGTGAAAAAAAGCTGGAACCACAAAATGCCATGTATTTTAGCTAGGACCTGTATCTAGCAGGGCAAGATTCCTTTAACATTTCAACCTACCTTCTTATTGAGCTCTCTGAGTGAATCCAGCTCCTTCAGCAGGAAGGCAATGTTCTTCTCTTTGTCCAGGACGAGGCTTTGCTTTTTGGAGTCAAAGGAACTACTGCTAACTTTAATCTTTCCTTGGTCCTCTTTTATACTGCATTGTGGGAGAAAAATCATTTGATTAGAGAGAGAGCAACAATATTAAAACTTGAGAACGAACGGCAATACAAATCAGTTATAGCCTTGTCTCCAACGAAACAGACGCGCAATTATCAAATACGCAAGGGATGCACTCTGCACTATTTCAGGCATATTACAGTGTCTTTATTTACTCTGTTATATTAGGCAAATCATACAGTTGACCTTTAAGGTAATATTAAGGTATTACGGCAGTGTATTGCCATGTAGATTACTTCCCTCTTGTAGCCAGGAATATGATTCCGTGCAGCAATGCCTCATATTATAGTCTATCTATCTATCTATCTATCTATCTATCTATCTATCTATCTATCTATCTATCTATCTATCTATCTATCGATCTATCTAGACCTTCATATCAGATGCCAAATCATGTGACCTTTGATTGAACATCTTTACAAGAGGACAAAAATACAGTAGCACATCTTTATGTTGTAGAAACACAGGTTTAGGTCACTCAGAAACAGCTCTTGTTACCAGACAGACCACACACAAGGAAACAAAGTGGCTATATTAAAATGACTGGAGTGACCCTTTATTACATCATCTTCATGCGCCAATATTGCCAAGTGTTCTAGTGGGTACAGATACTCCTTCACAGGTACATGTACAGTGCCTTTGGAAAATATTCAGACCCTTTGACTTTTCCCAAATTTTGTTACATTACAGCCTTATTCAAAAATTGATTAAATAAAACATTTTCCTCAGCAATCTACACACAATACCCCATAATGACAAAGCTAAAACAGCTTTGTATTAAAAATAAAAAACAGAAATACCTTATTTACATAAGTACTTAGACTGTTTGCTATGAGACTCGAAATTGAGCTCAGGTGCATCCTGTTTCCATTGATCATCCTTGAGATGTTTCTACAACTTGATTGGAGTCCACCTGTAGTAAATTCAATTGATTGGACATTATTTGGAAAGGCACAAACCTGTCTATATAAGGTCTCACAGTTGACAGTGCATGTCAGAGCAAAAACCAAGCCATGAGGTCGAAGGAATTGTCCGTAGAGCACGGAGACAGGATTGTGTCGAGGCACAGATCTGGGGAAGGATACCAAAACATGTCTGCAGCATTGAAGGTCCCCAAGAACACAGTGGCCTCAATCATTCCTAAATGGAAGAAGTTTGGAACCACCAAGACTCTTCCTAGAGCTGGCCGCCCGGCCAAACTGAACAATCGGGTCAGGGTGGTGACAAAGAACCCGATACTCACTCTCTGACAGAGCTCTAGAGTTCCTCTGTGGAGATGGGAGAACCTTCCAGAAGGACAACCATCTCTGCAGCACTCCACCAATTATGCCTTTATGGTAGAGTGGCCAGACGGAAACCACTCCTCAATAAAAGGCACATGACAGCCCGCTTGGAGTTTGCCAAAAGGCACCAAAAGACTCTCAGACCATGAGAAACAAAATTCTCTGGTCTGATGAAACCAAGATTGAACTCTTTGGCCTGAATGCCAAGTGTCACGTCTGGAGGAAACCTGGCACCATCCCTACGGTGAAGCATGTTGGTGGCAGCATCATGCTGTGGGGATGTTTTTCAGCGGCAGGGACTGGGGAACTAGTCAGGATCGATACAGACAAACTGAGCAAAGTACAGGAAGATCCTTGATAAAAACCTGCTCCAGAGCGCTCAGGACCTCAGACTGGGCCGAAGGTTCACCTTCCAACAGGACAACGACCCTAAGCACACAGCCAAGACAATGCAGGAGTGGCTTCAGGACAAGTTTCTGAATGTCCTTGAGTGGCCCAGCCAGATCCTGGACATGAACACCAACGAACATCTCTGGAGAGACCTGGAAATAGCTGTGCAGCGACACTCCCCATCTAACCTGACAGAGCTTGAGAGGATCTGCAGAGAAGAGTGGGAGAAACTCCCCAAAATACAGGTGTGCCAAGCTTGTAGCGTCATACCCAATAAGACTTGATCCTGTAATCGCTGCCAAAGGTGCTTCAACAAAGTACTGAGTAAAGGGTCTGAATACTTATGTAAATGTAATGTTTATTTTTTTTTAAAGTTATAAAAAACTGTTTTTTGCTTTGTCATTATGGGTAGATTGATGAGGGAAAAAACTATTTAATCCATTTTAGAATAAAGCTGTAACATAACAAAATGTGGAAAAAGTCAAGGGGTCTGAATACTTTCCGAATGCACTGTATATGTTTCTCGTTAAAGTGTTTCTGGGAGCCGTGCACGTAACTTGTTTTTTACAAAAATCACCTATTGACCAAAATATGATTTACGTATTTCTGACTACAGCGTAAGTTACGATTGGGCTCTAAGAGAGCTCACCTTGATTGGAGAGCTTGGCTGGAGTCTGGAGGGACAAGGTGTCTTCTGTAGACTGGAGGACTGCCGTCCAACCCCTGGCTGTGACCCTCTGACCTGTAGCCGTCCTGGGTGAATGGGCTCCGGCTGGAGGTCCTCTCCTCCTCCATCCTCCTGCCTGTGTCTGGAGCCCTGTGGTAAGCCTGAGGTGATGGAGATCTCCTGTGGTGGGCCTGGGGTGAGGGAGATCTCCTGTGGTGGGCCTGGGGTGAGGGAGATCTCCTGTGGTGGGCCTGGGGTGAGGGAGATCTGGATGTCCGACTCTCTTCCTCTATGGGTCTAAAATACTGGGGGGCTAAAGTTACCGAGATGACAGAATGAATTAAGCTTAATAGGGAACAAATGCTAAAAAAAAACAAAAAAAAAAACAGGCAACATCTGGTAAATGTTTTGTTCAATATCCTTCGGAAGTTGTGGGAAAATGGTTACACATCGATCACTGTGCAAAATACGGTAAAATGCTTAAATGAACATGTGGTAAGAAAGTAAACGGACATTAGTGGCGTGTGAATAGAAATAAAACATCTAAGAGCATCCTCAACACCGACCATGACAATATTGTTCCACTTAAAGACCCAGTGAATTATGAGCTGGTGGAATGGGCTATTTTCAGTCATTTTGGGGAGGGGTGGGGGGGGCTTCTTGAGGAAACAAGGGAATACAAAGAGGCTTGGTGACTGGTGCTGGCAGGGAACTACATGGTGCTCTGTAAATGTTTCTGTTGAGAGCTGAGCCAGAGAGAAAGAGAGAAGAGAGGGAGAGAAAGGGCAGCAGCTAGCCTAGCAGTTAGAGCATTCCCTATCCATTCCCTATCCCTGAGCCGACTATGTGGCATATCTGCCGAGGTGCCCTTGAGCAAGGAACTTAACCTTAATTAGTCCTGTAAAACGCTCTGGATAAGAGTGTCTGCTTAATGACTAAAGTAACGTTCCATGCTTTCAAGTCAAATTCTAATACTCAATCCTGATAGAAAATAAGTTAAAATGCTTTAAAGAAAACCATATTAAAAAAGTTCAAGTTATGATTGTTATGAACATAGAAAAGAAAAATACATGTTTAGAACTGATAATTAACCTGGCATGGTGGAAGAGCGAACGCAATTAATTGATTATTGAATGTGATGATGGACACAGCTTTGTGTAACCACTACATACACAGCCTCTGCTCAACAAACTCCAACTTCAGATTGAATCGTTGGGGGCCTGCAGTTCGGAAACGACATTGCGCTGCTTATCACCCACACCGCAGTCAAGCAACGCTTTCCGCCAAGAGTCGTTCACAATCTAATCCGTTTGCGGCCACAACTAGACCTCGTTTCAAATGTACCAAGACATAATCTTATTGGTATGCCTAGAAATCAACAAATGTACATTGTTTAAAGCACATGTTTACAAGTCTCAGTCACAAATGACAGCTCAAATAAGCCACCTATGGTGAACAACTTGTCAGAGGCTTTGTAGAATCATGACTCTTTTGAGTTTTCAGTTCATCGTTCACCGGTAGGGGGTCCTGAGTACTCTGGGCATGACTGAATCAAATGAACGAAATGAGTCAAAAGAGTCGTTCTTTTGACTGAAAGAGTCGAAAAGATCCGAGATAGTAAAAAGAGCCGAACTTCTCATCAGTACTTTAAAGTATGATTGCCTTCCAAGTTACAACTTGACCTCCTCGTTCGAGTGTTGCATGAAAAATAACACCTCTTTATGATGATTACGAAATATATTTTAAGGAATAAAACATCAATCCAATTCAAATGTGGTACAATTCAAACACGAGCTGGTTTAAAGAGCATCAAACATTGCATCAAACGTTTTTCTTTTTTAAAGCAGCAGTCTGTTGTGTTAATAAATGCGGTGTGATGGAGAAGCCCATGAGCAGCATTGCCCCACTATGTCCAAAACAAGCTCCAGCTTAGCGGTGACAATTATTTTGCGAAAGGTCAGGTTTTTGAAGTTGAGATCAGGGAGGTCTGCCGCCTCCTCGTAGCTTTGTTGCCAGGGTCCTCCTCTCTGGATTGTTGCAGACAATTATTAGTATTCTCTTTAAGACTCACCAATGCAAACAGTAAATTCAAACATGAATAACACCAAACGCGCTTATATAGCCCCCTTTGTCACACTGAAAATATGGGACACATTGTTCCTAAACCTGGGTTACCACTTAATTTTTTAAAAATCTGGCCGTGGCGGGTCCCCACAAAGACAACTGCCTCCACCAAGTATGGCATTTCCCAATGGTGAGAGCTGGTGTTGTTTAATCTGACAGTGGATGGGCTGTTGGCTGTTTCCTATGGGGAAAAAAACCGAGGGAGATTCTCCTTTCAAGGATGAGAAAAATCAACTCAAAGACTGGGGCTGCAAGGACAGATGTGACGTTTTATGTGGTAAATAGTGTAAAAGGGTAACAGATATATACAACAACATGTACAATGTGGACCCAGAGGATATCACCTAAAAGTATTAATGAAAACGCTTGTTTCCAAAGTGGTCCTCGATGGTAAAAACAATAACACATATAATGATTAAAAGGCAAGACAAAATTACAAACAACCATAAATACATTCATTTATATTGACATCCTAAAATATGGCACTATTCACTGCATTTCTCCCTAACCTTAAAAATCAACCATATTAATTTCACATTAAAACAATCTATTCATTACACATCATACCGATCCTTCAAATGAATACACCTGACCAGCAGTAGGGGGCACAAGGGGCAGTGGAGTGGTTTCTCTTACTTAGACAACCTTGTCCAAATTAAAACCATTTCTACTTTTTCTTTGCTTGATCTCCATGGGGAAGCTATTCCATAGACAAATCCCTGTATAGACAAATTTGCTCCTCGCAGTACTGTTTACTCTTGGGATTTTACAAGACCTAACACTAGCTCTGGTATTGTGACTGTGTTGGTTATAGACCATAACAATATGGTTTTTCATATAACCTGGGGCATGATCATTTAAGATGTCAAACACAAGATTAAGTTTAAGTTAGTACACTCTGGACTCCAAAGGAAACACGCCCACCTCCCGGAACTCCTGTACCCCTATGTGGGTCCTAGGGGGGGACATTCAGCATATACCTGATAACATTATTTTGCATGACCTGCATCAGCTTTATTGATAGCCCACTATACCAAGCAGAGCAGGCATAATCAAAATGACATTGAATCAAGGTTGAGACAAGCAGTTTCTTAACTTTGATGTTAAAATACAGTGGTGAAAAAGTACCCAATTGTCATACTTGAGTAAAAGTAAAGATACCTTAATAGAAAATGACTCAAGTAAAAGTCACCCAGTATATTACTACTTGAGTAAAAGTCAAAAAGTGTTTGGTTTTAAATATTCTTAAGTATTAAAAGTAAATGTAATTGCTAAACAATACTTAAGTATCAAAAGTAAAAGTATAAATCATTTCAAATTCCTTATATTAAGCAAACCATATGGTACCATTTTCTTTTATTTACCGATAGCCAGGGGCAAACTCCAACACTCAGACATCATTTACAAACGAAGCATTTGTGTTTAGTTAGTCCACCAGATCAGAGGCAGTAGGGATGACCAGGGATGTTCTGTTGATAAGTGTGTGAATTAGACCATTTTCCTGTCCTGCTAAGAATTCAAAATGTAATGACTACTTTTGGGTGTCAAGGAAAATGAATGGAGTGAAAAGTAAATGTAGTCAAAAATAAAAATAGTAAAGTACAAACTAATTAAGTAGTACTTAAGTATTTTTACTTAAGTACTTTACACAACTGTTAAAATATCTAGTGTAGATATAGATATAAACATTTCTATTTGTTCGCCATTTTAGAAAGGATCTTAGCAGCAATCAGGTTTCCAGAAAGGGATTGATCTAGGGACATACCAAGATAAGTTACACTTGTTTTAGATTCAATCTCCTTGCCTGCACAGTTTACCTTTATCTTGTCAGCCCTAAAGCAATCTACATTTTGTTCCAAACAAAATCGATTCAGTTTTCCCCCCAAATGTAGCGACAATTTGTTGTCAGTTAACCAATCTCTAACAAAATGCAATTCCTTACTCAGGGTCTCCTCTATGTAAACTATATCCTTCCCTGATACCAGTATGGCTGAGTCATCAGCATAAAGCAGGAGTTTGTGCTTTACTGTATCTGGCATATCATTAGTAACGTATATAAGAAATAAGAGAGGCCCTAAAATTGATCCCTGTGGTACTCTGACAGAACATCACCAACATTACATACTTGTGTTCTGTTGGTCAGATAAGACCTAAACCAATTCACTGCTACATCATTTAGACCCAGTTTCATCAAGAGAACATCATGGTCCACAGTGTCAAAAGCTTTCGGCAGCCTGTATATTTCCTCTTCTCACTTTCTTGCTTAATGTGGTCAAAAAGGTGGATAAGGCATGTATCCGTGGAATGAGCTGTTCTAAAGCCAGATTGGAGTTCATAAAGAAGTTTGTGCTCGAGAAGGTATCCCTCAAGTTGATTAAAAACGAATCTCTTAACAACTTTGGATAATGTGCTGAGCATCGACACAGGCCTGTAGTTTCCAATATAGGTTCACAATATGCGTTATCACTTTAGCAGTGACACAAGCACCATCCTTTATGAATCTTGCAGGAAGGCTTTCCTTTATGAATCTTGCAGGAAGGTTATCCAGCCCAGTTGCTTTGCTTCTGCTCAATAAGCATAGTAGTCCTCTGTTACCATGCACAGCTCCAACAAATCATTTGTGATACCTTTGCTATGGTAGAAGTTGTTAATGAAAGACTGGCCATAGCGTCCAGAACAGGTCGGTAATCAGAGATGAGGCTATAGTGGTAAAAAATGTGGTAAAATAATTTGCAACCTTTTCCTGGTATAAAACATCATCAATATCCAGGCCAATACTACAAGATTTTACCGTATGAGCCAATGTCCATTAACATGTTCTACAGTTTACGAGGCTGGTGTAAGTTCTCATTAACAGTGTCTATGTACTTTAATAATGCCACTTTAATAATGTTTACATATCTTGCATTACTCATCTCATATGTATATACTGTATTCTACACTATCTATTGCATCTTAGCCTATGCCACTCTGACATTGCCCATCCATATATTTATATTTATATTTTCTTATTCCATTCCTTTACTTAGATTTCTGTGTATTAGGTATTTGTTGTGGAATTGTTAGATATTACTTGTTAGATATTGCTGCACTGTGTATGTGACCAATATAATTTGATTTGATTTGTAATGTTTGGATTTGGCCTTATCCATTTTGTATATTGCTGGTTTCTACTGTTAATATAACCATAATAATCTTGCTGTAGATTTGTCCTTCTGAATTTGGCCAGGTAGCGATCCCCTTTCCTTATGAGATCTAAGATCTCGGAAGTGATCCATTTCCCTGACCGCTGTTTGATTTGAATTTGTTTCATCGGAGCCAGAGAGTCGAGCGCAGACAGAAACAGATCTTTAAAAAGATACCAAGTTTGATCAACATCATCACAGTTTAGTGCATGAGACCAATCCAAAATTCCAAGTACTTCTACAAAACGTTCCTTTCATAGACCGTACCTTCATGTAGTTATTACCTGGCTCAAGTAGAATTTTTGATTTCTTACAGGTACAGTAGTTTACCATATGATCACTAAAACCAATATTTAAGATTCCTGACTGACAGACTTTCTCTTCGTCTGATACAATAATCAAATCCAAAGTTGATTTACTATCAATTCACATCTGGGTTGGCTCAACAATCAGTTGTTTAAGTCCAAATAAATCATACAATTTGTACAGGGCATTTAATAGTGTACTTATCTTGGGTGATATGTGCACATTTGTATTAAAATCGCCAAGCAGAATACATTCCCTATCAGCAAATACATTTTGATCACAGCAATTCGATTCAAGTAAATCATGTAAATGATTATGCTTAGGAGGCCGATAGCACAGACCAACAAGTATGGGACGATATTTAGGAAGAAGTATATGTACCCATGATGAGTAGGGCCAGCAGCCTTTGCTTGCAAAAACATCTCCTTTTGGAGTTCCTTTCCGGCTCGCTCCTTATACCACAGGAAACACCATTCTGCTTGCCATCTTCTAATAACCGCACAGGCCATGTCATTAATAGCTGTTTGGCTAGCAAGACTAAGTGTTTTAGCTATAGCCCAAATGTATATTTGAGCAGAGGAGCTGAATACATTTACATATCAGGAGTGTTTGGTGAAGGGTGGGTAAATACCAATGACGTATATGAACCCTGGATTGCTGATGCTATGTATTGGCCAATGAGAGGCTTTGAAGCCATCGGTCGGCCATATTGGCACTCCCCAGAAGTAGCAGTCCTCCATAGGAATGAATGGAATTCTACAGTCTTTCAATGAAATGTTTCATGGACAAAATTACATTTATTTAACCATTGTTTACATTAGTACTTTAAAAAAATGTAACTTTAAGGAATTTTTAAAAATATATTTAAAAATGTTATCTTTAGCTTACATAATATAATTTAAAGTATGCATTAAGGTGTATGTAATAAAATACATGTGGCAAAACAAATGTAGACATTAGTAAATGCATTTCTATAGCTTCCAAAATAAATAAAAAATAAACGGTGGGGGAGTACCAAGATGGAGGCGCGGTGGCTTCAAAACAGCACCCCCCCTGTTAGTCATCTAGTGTACATATAAATCAATGGGTAAATACTCTGTTAATTGCTCATTGTCAATCCAACCAGTTTATCTAAATAGTGGCAGTGCCATATGACTTCGGACGGTCTAGGTAACGGTTATTAAATAAATGTTTATGTATCGCATGGAACAGCATTGAAACTAAAGCAAGCGGGTAAACAGGCAGGAACACCCAGGCTCACCCAGGCTCTGAAATCTGCAGTCATTTACACAGGTTTCCAAATACTGAAGTGGACAAAATATTCCTATAATGTGCAATTACAAACACAGATACATACAGCCAGCCTAGTGCTCAAGCACTGAAGAAAGATATCCATTTACAAAATGTTATATTTTGTGTCTTGAAAGATAGGAAGAAGAATTTTAAAAAAGGTCAGATACCTTGTGGCCAGTCTTTGTCAGGTACCTCTAGTACAAGTTGATTTGATGTTGTGCCCAAAATGGCTCCCAAGTCAGTACTTCTGAAATAAAGCAAAATAAAAACTTAAGCTGACGGAACGAAAGGTGAAATTCTGAAGAAACTTAGATGAAGAATTCAAATGAAACAATTCAAAATGTACTGAAATGAATTCAAAATGATTTTGAATCTACTGCTAATATCCATTAATATTGCAATGCATGGATGGGTATGGCAGAATTTATAGCTGAGCATGGCCTGAGCTCAGATGTTCAAGTGGGCCACTGCTATAGCTAACAGGGGTCGCGTCCCAAATGGCGCCCTACCTCCATAGGGCTCCGGTCAAAAGTAGTGCACTATATAGGGAATAGGGTGCCCTTTGAGACGCAAGCAGGGACTTGACAGGTGAGTCGTGGGGTCAGGGAAAAGAGAGCTCATCACTGTCAACACTGTCACAGCAGCATGACCTTCCCAGTGCTAAGCCTGTAAGCTACGGCAAGCAAGTCTTAACCATCTTTTAACTGGAAAAAGTCTCATAGCATCCTTTTCACAGGATGTGGTAGGTCTATTTCTAATCTTTTTGTGGACATTTACAAACAGCATTGAGTCTGAAAGAGGGTGTTGTTGAGAGAAATAAAATGCTCTTTGAAGACAAGGGTGCAATGAAAATCATGTTAACACAATCGACAATGCGGGAACAAAGGTACCTAACACATTGACATAGTGTACAGTGTACACACTCCCCGTACAGTAGCTAATTGTATTCGTATTCGCATTCAACTGAGGATGAACAAACTAGAAGACTACGAGCTTGTATTTTTAGCCTTTGTAGCCAACATTCGCTCAGGATTTTGAACACACAACTCGACAAAGAGGAAGTCATTATTGCAGTGAGTCGTCACAGTAACACTGATAAACATCCCGTAATATTATAACAAACGTTTTTTTTTGTCACGTGGGTGAAAAGCCATACCCAAACAATGTAAGTACATACGAGCGGAGGAGAATAATACGACGGCATCTTTACCCAAGTTGTGGCAGCGTGGTCTCTGAGCGTTGGTGCCTTACTGGGGAGGGCAGTCTTTGTTTCAGCTCCTCATTGACTTTAGGATTAGCTGAAAATAATATAGAAATGGATATGATTCATTTAAAAATCAGGAAAAATGCATTTCGTTGGAGGCACCGAAGCAGGCACTTTCCAGTACATTAGCCTAGAGGAAAGGTTAGTATTAATTATAGCCTGTCAATATGATCTCAGGGGTACCTCTGCTGCAGAGAGAGGATCTTTAATAACCTCCCTGAGTATAGCAAAACAAGACCGTCATCTTTCATTTGCAGAGTGAAATGGTGCTTTATTTAAGTCATCTCATCATCTACCCCCTATCTCTCCACTGCGTACCATTGCTCTAACTAACAGTTTTTCAAGGCACTAATGTATGCCGGCAATTAACAAATCATAATCCCGTCACGCAGATATCATTTAATGCTTTTAGTTATCAGGAAAGTAAACAGTCATTTAATACTGCTCAAGCCCCGTATCAGATCCTCCTTGCTCGTTAGGAAGCCCCACCAATTAAAGTTCAGCCTCTACTCAGGTGTAATTAAAGGATGGCTGTTAAATTGGTCCCGATAACTGCAAGTTAATTCATAAGCAAGCAACAAATACACTGACTGGAAGCAATTAAGGGAACCATTGACATTCACTTTTTGGAGGAGGGAGCAGGAAGGGAGCCTGTTGCTCTTAGGCAGTGTGTGTGTGTGTGTGTGTGTGTGTGTGTGTGTGTGTGTGTACTGTAGGAGAGGGCTACCATCTAGTGGTGAAGGGGCTAAGACAAAAGCAAATTAGTATACACCCACTGCAGTAAGCGACTTCAACAGAATCCTTCCAGATGCAGCATGGGAGCTGGGTTAGCATTCTGAAGGTGGTGCAACCTCAGAGGCACAAAGTGGTTTCTATTGTATGAACCATATAGATAAGATATACAAATCCCTTTAGAATCTCCAGAAAGGGCTATTGAAGTGTCTCTATCCTTCTCTTTTGGGTATACGGATGGCCCAAACAATGTTTCTAGAAGAGGGCTAGGGTTGTCGAAAGACAGAAATAACAAAGCATATGAGTTTGTGGGTCCACAACCACTGAGAGTTTAGGTGAAGAAGGAGACCTAGAGACGGATCCAGGAGAGGAGGGAGAAAGAGTGATTGAGTGAACAAGAAAAAAGAGAGGGAAAAAGAGAAAGCTCTTGGGAGGTTGGGTGCTTGGCGGGTGGGTGACCTCTAGGGCAGATGCCAGTGGAACGTTATCCCTGTGTTGTAAGCCAGCACACACTGCTCACACACTGCTCACACACTGCTCACACGCTATTCAGCTCTGACACGGTGAGGCGTGAACGGACAACTGGCTTTTTGTGGGAGAAACAACAGGGCTCCATTAATCCCAGTGATAGACTCTGGGCAAAAGCTAGTCTTTTGGGGGAGGATTTGGTAGAAGGAGAGGGACTTTTGAGCTGGTACGGCTGGTAGCAGTGGTAGGTATGGCTCAGGAGATTGGTAATCCTTTAACATGAACATGAGAAAGTAGCTTTGATAAAGGAGAAGCAGAAAAACAGAGCATACAAACCTGACCTTTTGATGTTCTCATCATTTTGGTTGGGGGGGGGGAATGAAGGAACCGAGATGGGATTGGAACGGCAAAGGGCGCAGCTCGACAAAATACGAACTTGAATCATTGATTGACGTGGGTTTCCACACAGTGAATCACCAAACAAAGCCTTAATGAAATATGATCCAATAATCCATTCCGCCCCCAAAAAGAGACTTTATTTCTATCTTTTCATAGAAGTTTTGCACCACGAGACGAGAGTCTGGGAGTTGCTTTTTTAAAGCTTAATGTTGCACTTGGAGGAGGTTATGTGGGAGATACAAAGACCTGCCTATCAATGAATAAATGTGAACCAATCAATCCAATCATCATCCTATAGTAAATCCTTTCATGGTGATTAGCAGTTATATTATGGTCATTCTTTGTCAAGGTCATTATTTCCCACAAGCAAGGTTGGGCACTTTTTAAAAATGTATTTCAGAAATAGTATGCCTGGTATGGTCAACAGAACATAATTGGGTGCTTAAAGAGAACCCTATCTCAAATTGTGAGCTATCCCGATTCATGAATTGGATTAGAATTCAAATACTATTGTTTCAATGAAGTGACTTTTAAGAGACAAACAGATGCCTGCAATGGAAACAATGGTGGAAGAGTGCTGGTTTAAAAAGTAATACAATGACAATAGCCTTTAAATGATGAAACCAGCTTTATCCGGGCATTTCAAACTTTTCTCATTTTCTTTGTCCCTTCCTGTCTTTCTGTGATCTTCATATTCTTGCCTTGTAGACTTTGAGCTAATTGCCTCTGTGGGCTACTTATTATTCATGTACAATTATTGCAGCGTAATGTCTTTAAATCCTTTTAAATGACCATTCATGCATCGCATTCATTGAAAAAGCCTTTGAAGTCTGTCAAAGATGGAATTCTTCAAAAAGAAATATCTAAGCCCAATCTCAGTCAACCAATACCGGGTTTTGCATTCCCCCCACTCACCCCCTAATATAAACAAAATTCCATTAATTTTTTAAGCTGCATTTAATACATTTTCCGCGGTAAAAGTTTCCAGATTCCACAGTCATTTGTATTCCAGCTGACTTGATGAATATTAATAACAGCGTTATCCTGATTAAATGGGCTTCATACAAAATCCCTGTGAATCCTCTAGCTCAGGCCTCAAATCTTCCCACTATTCTTTATGAATTTTGATACAGACATTAATCTGGAGAGGAACTTAAAGCAGGTTTAATTGTGCAGCGGCGTGCTTATGGTTTTCCGTCCAGTAAAATGCAGAAGGACGGAGAATGTAGTAGGTGGTTAGGTAAACATACATCTTATATGGCATGGAACACTAACACCCAGAGAGGGCACCTGCTGAGACAGTTGATTGTCATGGGCTGCCTGTTCGAAGGCAGGTGATGGACTTGACTTCCCTGGGATGAAAAGATTTGGATACATTCTTCCTATTTTGCTCCACAAAAGGCCCATCTATGCCATGTGGAATTGTTTTATTAAATGTATTACACTTTAATTTATGTAGTTTATTGATTTGACTATTGCAATAACAGTGTGGTAATATAGTTACCATTTATTATTAATGCTAAAAATACAAGAAAAACAATCAATTTCTCATTTGAATCAACTGGTATGGAATTACTAGTTTTTCAAATACAAGTTTTATGTTTACCATAAAAAAGTAAGCGAAAGCTAACCGATTCTTTCTGAAACTATCAGGAGACATAAGCCTGATGTGCCGATAAAATAAGAACCTTTTTAGAACAACAAAGTTAGACAATTATTGGGGGCTTTAAGTCATTAATCCAAATGATGACAAAGATCTTTTCTCAAACTTTCAACAACATTTCACTCAAAACTTCCACAAAGGGTTCTTACCTAGGTCTACGTGCCAGTGCTACATATATGGGCATGAGGCTATTCTTCAAAGAAAGCAAACAGGTCATTTGTAAAGGGTCTTTTAAAGAGAGGCGAGTACAGGGTGGAATTCCATGACATTAAAAGGTATGGACAATGAAGCACCGAGCCAGCCAGGGCACATTTCAGCCGTTATGCAGTAACTGACCTTAGCACCTTTCCGTTTCATAGTTCATCCACCGTCAAAACTGACAAAATGCTGAATAGACTGGTAAAAAAAAAGACACACTCAACTTGAGGACCTCTGAAGGGACAAATATTGATCTGTGTGTAATATTAACCATTCCCACAAGATAAATGGAGGGCAAAGAGAGAGCAGGAGGTGTGTGAGAGGCGAACAAAGAGGGAACACACAATGGCCGACCACGACGAGTGATGCAGAGCTTTCTGTTGAGGTCGTTTCACAGCCGCCAGTGTCCTGCCTGAAACAGTGACATAGCTAGTTACATTTGTTCACTTTCAAGTGATATACATAATAACATAACTACGTTCTAAAGCTAGACAGATGTGTGGCCACAACTTCTAAGAGAACTCATGATTGCAGAGCGAGTGACATTTTCGTCATTGTCTTACGTCAGACAGCATAACTTTGTTTGAGGTACTAGTGCTGTGTACAAGTGACGCCACCTTTCAGGAGACAATGCATATTTGTTGCCAGAAAAATGTGCTACATTGACAAAGGTAAACCTCAGACAACACCACTAGCATGGTGCAGGCAGAGAGAGGTCACCTCTAATAAGTACTGATGATGAACCTGCGTCTCATCACTCTCGCAGAACTTTTCCCCCTCAAACTTATGCTGCTACGTCAAAGTGAAAGACTATTGGAAAGTAAAACTTTTGGTCAAATAGTTTACATCCAACCAGTAGAGCTGCCCTGTTAAACCACCTCACTAATCAAGGTGTGTGAATGTGTGCCTACATCCTGATTAGGCCTATACCTGGGCTTAGTGCCTCTCTGATGGTAGACTGGGAGCCCTGAGAGGAAGGAATTGGACCACGAGATCTCTATCTATCGGAGGCTCAGCCTCAGTGATAGTGATAATTGAATTGAGCCCTGGGGAATGGGGGAAAGTATGGTGAAAGCCGCACCACTGCAGATCCTCCGCAGGATGGATCCATTCTGGGTGGCAGTCTGTCAACAGGACGGGAAGCTCTGATCCCCCAGCATTAAGGGGGGGGTGGTGGAGGAATGACCTGCAGAATCAGCCGGGATGAGTGCCTCATTTCCACAAAGATCCAGCTAATTTTTGGCGAGAAAAATCCGGGAGCCGGGAGGTTTGGGGAGAGCCAAGGAAGCAAGCCCACCCTTCCCAATCCCTTGTAGGTGTGACAGCTGTGCAGAGTGAATAGCTTAGAGCACGAAACCCTCCTGCAGACTGCTAGATCAGCCCCTGAATATCTTATCTCATACTCAGGAGAGAAAAAGGCATCGCTCTGTCTGATTGTACTTACTGCATTGTATCTCTGGTTGAAAACGTAAAGGTGATCCTAAAGCCTCTGCACATAAAGTGACTATGAGAAATAGTGAACCTGTTTTCACAAGCGCTTTATGGAAAATGATGCATAGCCTTAGTATGTAGGCCTAGGAAAAGGATACAGGATTTTTTTGTGATGGTAACTTGAAAAGTAAACTGTGGCTAGCTATACGTATAGTTACAATTTCATATCAAGTCTATTTGTGGAAGTGAAAAGTCACTGCTTACCAGTACTCTAAAAATCTACTGTAAGCTCTTCAGAAGATTTGTTTTACCTTTATTTAATAACTAGGCAAGCTAAGAACAAATTCATATTTACAGTGACGGCCTACCCCGGCAAAACCCTAACCTGGATGACGTTAGGCCAATTGTGCGCCGCCCTATGGGACTCCCAATCACGGCCGGTTGTGATACAGCCTGGAATCGAACCAGGGTCTGTACTGACTGCCTCTAGCATTGAGATGCAGTGCCTTAGACCACTGCGCCACTCGGGAGCACTGACAACCAGTGACGAAAAAGCCAAGATTGATGTCTGAGGTAAAAATCAAAAGCGGTTGCATTTATCCAAACACACCGTTTACACAATGAATCAAGCTTGGCTAAAAGTACATGATAACACAAACCCATCACAGTGTGTATGGCCTTAGTCACTATAAAGGACTTGTTTAAATTCTTAATACTGTTGGACGAACGAGGAAGACAAATCTTATCAGCTAAGCTAACAAGAGTGCAAATACAGTGCAGATAATCAGATTTCTAATTATTGTCACTCACATCATCCAATGTGCTTATTTGAATTACAGCGATCACATGTGATTATATATTCAATGCTTTGGGTTTAGCAGAGGCTTTATTGGAATGTAAAGCCTGAATAATGACGATCTATCAAGCATCAACCAGGGAGCTAACTACTCATCAGCACTCAGCAAGACAGACATACTCCTTTGGATCCCTACCTAAAATGTCTAGATCTAGTTAGCCAGGATTTCTCAACTGTTTTTATTCCAGAGAACAACAAACTAGCTTTACAAATGGCACCATATTCACTTGTGACTAGGGAGTATTAGGCTCAAGTCAAAAGTAGTGGACTTTAGAGGGGATAGTGTGGCATTTAGGACCCATCCCTGGTCCTTCCTTGCTTACCTTAACACTAGCACTTCAGAAAAGACTAAATCTGTGTCAGACAACCTCGGCTTATCCATAAGTAGATAATACGTTCCGGTATATTTAGCTACATTAGTTCTTGTAAGGGAAATTAAAATGTCATTTTTCCTTCACATTCTCTATTAGAATCTCTATTGTTTCAAGTAATTGATAAATTGACCATTAAAATCAATGTGGAATCAACTACGTGTCTCTAGCGTGAAATCCTGATATTTTCATGAAGATAATGAATAAATGATGCCAAACAATGGGAATAAATTCAGGATGGGTCAGGAGACCCATAATACTTGTAATATGTAATTATATGGTTGTAAGTGCAAAAGTGTTATGTTGTGTCATAGTAACAACACCAAACAAAGCCTCATTGTAACCGACAGGCTTGTGAAACCAGTAAAGAGTGGTGTGTCACAAGAACGGACATGTTATTAGTCACTCTACAGAAACTACTGAGGGATAGGTGGGTGGGTCCACCTGCCTTCAGGAGTCAACTCAGGGTCACATGACGTGGCCAGCTTTAGTAGGCAGTTTCACATCCTTACCTTCTTTTCACCTTTCCCTCTATACCTGCATGGTGCAAAATTGTGACATCCACAGGTTAGGGTAAATTGAGTTCTTTATGCAACTGTTAGGCAGGACTCGATTACTCACTACTGTAGGACAAAGTTAGTAGTACCCTCAATGAACATAATTTGTCCAACTATTATTTCACCTGCTTTTAGCCCCACAATCCATTAGTCGCTACATTTCAATGTGAGGATTCACAATGTGTACACACACACACACACACACACACACACACACACACACACACACACACACACACACACACACACACACACACACACACACACAATTTTAGTGTTAAGGAGGACTTTATAGTGGGGTGTTTTCTTTTGTTAAGAAAATCCCTCTA
Organism: Salmo trutta; assembly: GCF_901001165.1. NCBI lineage: Eukaryota > Metazoa > Chordata > Actinopteri > Salmoniformes > Salmonidae > Salmo > Salmo trutta. The sequence goes on along the minus strand of NC_042989.1, from coordinate 9,221,568 downwards.
CTAACATGCTTATAAACAGGAACCTTTGCTATGCGCTAGGACGGAATCCAAATGAAGCGCTTTTGTAAAGGATGAGTGATGCTCTGGCTTCGACCTGTCCTTCAGAACAACCAGCAGGAGACAAGTGGCCCAGCTCTAGAATCAACACTCAGCCAGCGTCCTAAACGTCACCCTACACTCTACATAATGTACTTCTTTTGACCAGAGCCCTACCATAGCCAAAATGGCACCCTATTCCCTATGTAGGGAATAGAGTGCCATTTGGGAAACAGCCTCAAACATTCCAGGATTCTTGCCAAAGGAAAAGGGAAAAAGTTTCAGTGACTAAGATGCCCTGCTATAAGTTGTAGTAGCTAATAATAATGAGAAGGGGAGGAAGGGAGGTGGGGTTTAGGTCACAAAAATATTCAAAGTTGGATTTAAATACATGTTTCCTAGCCGTCAAAACTGCCTTGCAGCACCATTGTGCTTTGCAGAGCTCCTCTGGGGGGGTGAATGTGGCTGAGGGTTGATCACATCAGCACAACCAACCAATCACACCTAGGTTCAAACAGTATTGGTTTCATTTCAAATTGCTTGACTGAGCTAGCCTGGCACAATGGAACCGATGGGATAGTCCCAAAGAGTGCAAACACCCCTGGTATTCCAGGCAAGCTCAATCAACTACAGCTTAAAGCATGTGATAGAAAAACAATACTATTTGAACCCAGGAGTGACAGGAGCAGCACAACCAAGAGGTCCTCATTAGCACTTGATGTTTGAGCATGGGTCACAGCAGTGACCGTTTGTGCAAAGCCAGCCCTGTTTGTTTTTCTCTATGGTTCATAGGCGGTCATCGGGTGTGTGGTCACGATTGAGGGGGACTTGCAATGCAGCATTTGCACAACATTGCTGCAATGTTATTGAGACCTAGCAGAGACTAAACAATAGGCTGATTTCCTGGTGAATTATTTTCAATTCCTTAACAAGGCATTGGACTGGACACCATTCCCTTCCTGGCAGCAGGCTAAAGTAACAACAGGGTATCCATCGTCACCAGAGATGCTTCATTTGAGAAACTACTTTCAACAAGGAAGGTTAAGGCTATATTACTCATAGCGATTTTGTATGGGAAATGCTAACAAAACATGAATAACTCAATTATTAAGATGTTTCATTTAGTGAACCACAAAAACATCAAAAAACCTGTACAACAACGTGTGTGTGAGTCTATGTATGTGCTGTGGTCTCTCCCAGATGAGAATAATCACCCCAGGCACCGTTTTAACAGTGCCCACCCTGTGTCTATTCCCTAAACCAACACAGGGAGACAAAGAGGGACAGAGGCTGAGAATCCCTGTGCCTGCCTACCGCTCAGAGTGAGACCACCCACTTAGGAAGCGGGGCGGCCTGTTAGGCCACACCACACTCAATTCCAAGGATTTCAGGACTTCAATCAGACCCACATGGTAGCCCAAACGTGCCGATAGCGCGCCTCTTGCCCCGGTGGAGGGGGAGTCAGTGAGTGGCTGGGTGGATGTTGGAGGAACATCGCAGAGGGTCGTGAATGATGGGGGAAGACTAGAGACCAAACTGTTTCTTCCACACAGCTACCAGTTGCTACCAGTTTAAACACTACATTTCCTGCCTGGGAGACTGATGCTAAGAGTGGGGGAAGTAGGAGGGAGTAAGGGTTAGGGCAGAGGTCGATCCACCTGCTAAGAACAAAGCTCTCTAGGACTGTAGCTCTTCTCTCCCTGTTCAGAGAACCAATTCAACTCCCTAGGAAACTTTACATCATTTGTTATTTGGCCCGGGCTTGAAGGCAGGCTGCACTTTGAATTCCTGGTGGGAGAAAAAGCAGTCAGCAGACAGATACACAGGAATTAGACATACCAGACGTGAGTTCTATGCTATGTGTTTCAGTCCAGTGTAACGGTAGCCCTGCCACTTGACTTGGAACAGAGCTAGCTACTTCGCTGAGAAATGTTAGACTCTCAAATTCATACAGAGCTGTGATTTCATATTGAACATCCACTGATCGGTGGTCAAGGCAAACACATATTTATTCAATTTACGCAAATAATAATACATCATAAATAGGGCAGGCCTAAGCAGCATTTCCTAACTACCCTTTAAAAAAAAGGCACAATTATTTTGATCTCTGATAACCCATATTTATTAGACAGCAAATTCTCTCCATTTGCAGAACATGTTAAGTTAACCTTTTTTTGACAAGTAGGAACCACTCTGATTATTTCTGACTGTTGCTTAACTATGGATGGACACATAATCATCTGAACGAACCGCGTGATAATCCTCAAAGCATATTCATGTCCAAGATTCAGACAAGTTAGGATATTTGACACCCATTGTTCCACCTGCCTGAGTCAGTCTCATTAAAGTGAGTCAGACAGACCCACGCAGCAAAGTGTTTCTTGTTTTAAAGAGAATCAGGGATTTGCTTAGTGATGACGAACGGCTGCTAGTAGGATCTGAGAACTGAGAGCTCAACGCTGCTCGCAGACACAGGCTCTGTAGGAAAAGGTTAATAACTACAGATTAAATGAGCCCCTAAAGACAGATTAGACTTGATTGAGACACTGTGACGGTTTCATGTCTCACAGAGGTTGAAACACAAGAGGCTGGGACATGGGAGCGAATTTGCCTGTCATCCTTGTATGCGCTCTTTATCTGTGTATGTCCACCAGTGTCTGCTGGGGTCTGATGGGGTACCTGCAGGGGCTCAGGGCTGACATTAATGTGAGCCACAATGCCTCCAGGTGTAGTTTTTGACAAGGTACCGGTCACAGACAAGCTGACACACCTTCCTCTAAGGCCCTTTATATTAATATCAGGATTTGTGTTGGGCTACATCCTGCTCCAGTCGTTGGGCTCCACCCTCCTGCACTAGGATGTTGTAGGACAAGCAGAGCTGGAGCAGAATACATCTGCATATCAGTAACGCAACAAACCTGCCGCTAGGTCAAAACAGCTTCAATTAACATAGAGCGCTTACTGTTGGGAATTTTCCTATTCAGCTGTACTAACCTCTACTATAACAGGAAAATGCATAGGCTACCAGCCTTGGGGCAGTTCTTGACTGCTGTTTTTGTCCCCCACCAGTCCTGCAGCAATCCCCTATGCTTGATAACCACTTGTGGTTTCTCTATGAAAGGACAACATTTATAATTCAAACAACTTTTTTTAAACACTTCACACTGTCATGAAGATGAACACTGTGAAATGAGGACTACCAGCACCACATCTCTGTGGATTAATAGGATCTACAATAACGAGTAACAGGCCAAAGGTTTTGGAAGTCAAATAAATTGTAATAAAAAGGTTTTTGGCAAACATATTTGTTATGGTGTTCAGACTGTCTATGCCTATGGGCTCCCTGTTTCCATTCTATTTATTTTGAAGATTAGCAGCGAACCAAGGACAATGCAACTTTTTCCTGTTTGAAGAGAGACTTGATATAATTGTGGATAAATGGAATAGGCTAGTTCAGAAAACACATGTCAGTCACACCCACAGTTTAGAGCACTTCAATAGGCTTGAAAAAGGTCTAACTTCACTTATTTCGTTTTAGAAGGATGGTCCACCTCCGGCTCAGTTTTCCTTCATACCAAAGTTCTCAAACAACGATTTGAAATGGCAAGTGTGCCCTCTTGAGGAGAGACTTGGGTCTAACATTTCAAATATCATTTTTTTCTCCAACAGAGCTTTTTGGTAATTCCATCCAACACATCACACTCTTCTGAATACATTACATTTAACACCAAAATCATCCACACGAGATTCAATTCTTACACACATTGGTCTCTAGTGTCAAAAGGAAAGGACGGTTTCTCAGAAGCCTTAGAAACTCAGTGGTGAAATATTCTTTTTTACATTGGTTGAGTTGAGGACTTAGAAGTGCCGTTATTAGGCTACACTTCAGAATGCGTTCTTGATTCCCTTATGGAGTGGACTCACTATAAACACTCTGGTTGTCTTACATCTTAACAGAACAATTCAATCTTTATAGAACAACATATTGCAACGTTTCTAGACTGGTTTATCCTACTTGAACATTCTGCTACACATCCACTCTCACAAAAAGTCGACAATAACAACAGGGAAATCAGTATCTGACATGTGTAACATTGGCTTAATAACCAGAATACATAGTTGAACATTTGTATTTACCTTTGTACATATCAACGAGGGAGTCTTTGAGTTCCTTGCTGTGTGTCCATGACAGACCGCGTTCCTCTTCACTCTCAGAGAAGCAGCTCTCCCTGGGAATGAATGAGAATTAACTTGTTTGAATGTTAGAATCTCCTCTGGGTTTCATGCATTCTGTTCTAAGAAAAGAATCCCAGACTAGTTCAACTCAACTGTTTGAGACTCCACTAACTTCCTCTCAAGGGATTTTCAAATCAAGCAGGTCATATGCTTTTCAGATTACGGCGTCTGACTAATCTCCCTCACAATGTGCCCTGACTGAGGTGGAGGGGCCTCAGATTTACAACCATGCTACTTTTATAATTTCAGATGACATAAGGAAATACTAGCAGAACTTTATTTGAAGGACACCTATATAAGGACTTAACACATTAATAAGACCTACATAACCATTATGACGAATTCTCATGTCAACAGCCGGACCGGTGTTTTTTTGGGGTCCGATACCAACTTTATGGGGGACAAAACTTACTGATACCGATATACAGTGCTTTCGGAAAGTATTCAGACCCCTTGACTTTTTCAAAATGTTGTTACGTTACAGTCTTATTCTAAAATGGATGAAATAAAAACAATTCCTTATCAATCTACACACAACACCCAATAATGAAAACATCTTTTTAGAAATGTTTGCAAATGTACTAAAAATAAAAACACCTTATTTACATTGGTATTCAGACCCTTTGCTATGAGACTCGAAATTGATCTCAGGTGCATCCTGTTTCCATTGATCATCCTTGAGATGTTCCAAAAACTTGATTGGAGTCCACCTGTGGTAAATTCAATTAATTGGACATGATTTGGAAAGGCACACGCCTTTATATACTGTCTATATAAGGTCTCACAGTTGACAGTGCATCAGAGGAAAAACCAAGCCATGAGGTCGAAGGAATTGTCCGTAGAGCTCTGAGATAGGATTGTGTTGAGGTACAGATCTGGGGAAAGGTACCAAAAAATGTCTGCAGCATTGAAGGTCCCCAAGAACACAGTGGCCTCCATCATTTTCAAATTGAAGAATATAGGCGCACAATTGGCCCAGCGTCGTCCGGGTTTTGCCGGGGTAGGCCTTCATTGTAAATAAGAATTTGTTCTTAACTGACTTGCCTAGTTATATGAAGGTTACATTTAAAAATATTAATTAAAAAAGTTTGGGACAACCAAGACTGATCGTAGAGCTGGCCTGCACGGCCAAACTGAGCAATCGGGGGAGAATGGCCTTGGTCAGGGAGGTGACCAAGAACACGATGGTCACTCTGACAGAGCTCTAGAATCCAGAAGGACAACCATCTCTGCAGCACTCCACCAATTAGGCCTTTATGGTAGAGTGGCCAGACGGAAGCCACTCCTCAGTAAAAGGCACATGACAGCCCGCTTGAAGTTTGCCAAAAGACATCAAAAGACTCTCAGACCATGAGAAACAAAATTCTCTGGTCTGATGAAACCAAGATTGAACTCTTTTGGCCTGAATGCCAAGCGTCACATCTGGAGGAAACCTGGCACCATCCCTACAGTGAAGCATGTTGGTGGCAGCAGCATGCTGTGGGGATGTTTTTCAGTGGAAGGGACTGGGAGACTAGTCAGGATCGAGGCAAAGATGAACGGAGCAAAGTACAGAGAGATCCTTGATGAAAACCTGCTCAGGACCTCAGACTGAGAAAGGTTCACCTTCCAACAGGTTAACGACCCTAAGCACACAGCCAAGACAAAGCATGAGTGGCTTCGGGACAAGTCGCTGAACGTCCTTGAGTGGCCCACACAGAGCCCGGAGTTGAACCCAATCGAACATCTCTGGAGAGACCTGAAAATAGCTGTGCAGCGACGCTCCCCATCCAACCTGACAGAGCTTAAGAGGATCTGCAGAGAAGAATGGGAGAAACTCCCCAAATACAGGTGTGCCAAGCTTGTAGAGTCATACCCAAAAAGAGTTGATGCTGCAATCGCTGCCAAAGGTGCATCAACAAAGTACTGAGTAAAGGGTCTGAATACTTATGTAAATGTGATCAGTTTTTTATTAGCAAACATTTCTGAAAAACTCTTTTCGCTTTGACATTATGGGGTATTGTGTGTAGATTGATGAAAAAGTAAAGAGGTCTGAACACATTCTGAAAGCACTGTATATCGGTCAGCCTTTATCAACAACCACAAGTTTATCTTGTATTATTAGCTTCCCTCCCTCTTTGAGCATTGTCTGGTCTGTGTTATCTGAGAATAGAGGTGTCACATTTCAGGAAACCGAGGTATCACATTTCAAACATAACAAATGATCATTAGCCTATATACTTCTCACGTTAATCCTAAAACTCTTATCATTCAATATAGGCTAACAGTTAGGAATTATAGATCATTGCCAATTTCCCAACACTTTGGATAAGCCTACTTGTATGATAAGAATAAGGATCTTTATGGATTTGAAGTTAACTGCAACGACTTAAATCCTTGATGGCACTTCCCAAAGCATTAAAGACTACAATCAAACATTAAAACAACCTTTAATCAATCTGACAGTCAATATTAGGCTATCATTTCTACATTTGCTGAACTAACGGCATGCATGCTATCAACTCAGAAGACAAGTAGGCTGCCTGTAGGCTGCTGTAACAAAAGTAGGCTATTGCAACATGTGAGCTGTGGTACTTACTTCAGCGAGAGCTCCTTTTTTAAGCTTGATATCTGGTGCTTAGCTCTTTGCAATGCATTTCTAACATCGTAAGCTCTTATTTTTGTAGCCATCAGCCAACTGGAATTCCACCTGTGTGCTGAATAGCTACTGTTCTGGGCACCTCAGTTGCAATTTGATACATATCCACGACAACACTTCTCACAGCATCTTAAAGAACATCCTGGTCAAATGAACAATCAACTCAATTCACCTGTCATTAACAGCCAATGGGAAAGAAGCATGCACCCTGTTCAGTTGAAGTCGGTAGTTTACATACAATTGTTTTTGACACCCTGGCAGGGTTTCCATTAGGAAAATGTGGCGCCTGACAACATGATCGGAAGATTTTAATTTACCAGCCATTTCAGATATTTACTGGAACCATATGCATTGGGTGCATAACCCATTAGGGTGTTAATCCACGGACCTTAGAATGACAGTGCTCAGAAATCACATTTACGTTATGGTAATCCATTTTAACAGAACATGCAACTCATGTAATGAAGCAGCCAATAAAATGTCATTTTCAAACATTTGCCAAAATGCAATTCGCGGGAAAACACCAGTCTAAACAGCGCACCTGGGAAAACACCATTCCAAACAGAGCACCTGGGAAAACACCATTCTAAACAGAGCACCTGGGAAAACACCATTCTAAACAGAGCACCCGGGAAAACACCATTCTAAACAGAGCACCTGGAAAACACCATTCTAAACAGAGCAGCCGGGAAAACGCCATTCTAAACAGAGCACCCGGGAAAACGCCATTCTAAACAGAGCACCCGGGAAAACGCCATTCTAAACAGAGCACCTGGGAAAACGCCATTCTAAACAGAGCACCTGGGAAAACACCATTCTAAACAGAGCACCTGGGAAAACACCATTCTAAACAGAGCACCTGGGAAAACACCATTCTAAACAGAGCACCTGGGAAAACACCATTCTAAACAGAGCACCTGGGAAAACACCATTCTAAACAGAGCACCTGGTAAAACGCCATTCTAAACAGAGCACCTGGGAAAACTCCATTCTAAACAGAGCACCTGGGAAAACACCATTCTAAACAGAGCACCTGGGAAAACACCATTCTAAACAGAGCACCTGGGAAAACGCCATTCTAAACAGAGCACCTGGGAAAACGCCATTCTAAACAGAGCACCTGGGAAAACGCCAGTCTAAACAGCGCACCTGGGAAAACACCATTCTAAACAGAGCACCTGGGAAAACGCCAGTCTAAACAGCGCACCTGGGAAAACACCATTCTAAACAGAGCACCTGGGAAAACGCCAGTCTAAACAGCGCACCTGGGAAAACACCATTCTAAACAGAGCACCTGGGAAAACGCCATTCTAAACAGAGCACCCGGGAAAACGCCATTCTAAACAGAGCACCTGGGAAAACGCCATTCTAAACAGAGCACCTGGGAAAACGCCATTCTAAACAGAGCACCTGGGAAAACGCCATTCTAAACAGAGCACCTGGGAAAACACCATTCTAAACAGAGCACCTGGGAAAACGCCATTCTAAACAGAGCACCTGGGAAAACGGCATTCTAAACAGAGCACCTGGGAAAACGCCATTCTAAACAGAGCACCTGGGAAAACACCATTCTAAACAGAGCACCTGATATCAGTTCCATATGTTTCTAATCTCTGTTAGAAATTTATAAAGAGGGGGAGTCTAATGGCATAGTTGTTGGTCCAAGAGGGAACTAAATTGAAATACATTTGCCAAAATGATCAATACTCGTATATACAGAAACAATGAAAATAATAGAAAATACTTTACCAGAAAGCATGACTTAACCACAGAGGAATCAAGGACCATTAGCTTATTTTTTAAAAATAGCTGTGGATTGTTTCAAATCACAAGCTCGTAGGCCTATGACTATTTGGGAAGCCTGTAATTTGGGAATTGCGTGTGGCAATAGTCCTAGCTGATTATTGAGTTGCGGCTGTCAGTGAAATGCATCTAAAATATGTGTGAAGATAATGTGTCAGAGTATAATTTAAAATGTTGAGACAAGAAGAAGGGGAGGGGTGTGTGGAGAAGATATGGGGGAGTCTCTCTCCAGAATGGCTCAACTGTCTCCTGCTCTTCTTGCTCATTCATTGTTTCATTGTGTGAATTGTGTCTTTTGATTTTGAACAGTTCCCCATCACATCTCCAGTAGTAAATGTAACGTTAATCCCCATTTGGTTACATTCACTTCTGTTAATGCATCAACGAATTAGTCATTTACTGTTCTCATTCTCAGAGTGGAAACGTTGTTTGCAGAGTTCACAACTTCTACACTTTTGAGAAACAAGTTTTGGTTTATTTCATAACCATCATCATTAGTTATGCACCGATATGACATTTTTGGCCGATACCGATAACCAATATTTTCCTTGCCAAAAACCTCGATACCGATATTTAACATTTTTGAGGCCTTTTAAGCATTCTAGTACAGTTATATAGTTAACGCACAAACACATGGACGCAACGGTCTAAGGCACTGCATCTCAGTGCAAGAAGCGTCACTACAGTCCCTGGTTTGAATCCAGGCTGTATCACATCCGGCCGTGATTGGGAGTCCCATTGGGCGGCGCACAATTGGCCCAGCGTTGTCCGGGTTTGGCTGGGGTAGGCCGCCATTGTAAATACACATTTCTTCTTAACTGACTTGCTTCGTTAAATAAAGGTTACACACACACACACACACACACACACACACACACACACACACACACACACACACACCGACTGACCAAAAAGTTATTTTGTTGGCATTTACGTATGTCCCCATTACCAGTAAAACATAATCAAACCTATTTCTTTCACATACTTGATGTGCTGTTTCGTTGTTCATTTCTTCAGTTGTTTCATTCTCAACCAGGATTTCTATGGAACACCATTTGGGTCTTTGCGTGTCAAATAACACTATTTGACGTGTCAAATAAGCTTGTTGACCAATCAGGATCTGAATATGACTGCACGTCACATAATAATTTAACGCGTTCATTAATTTTTTACGTAGTTATTACACATTGATTACACTATCACTCGTATTTCATGTCACAACAATTCATCGACACGTATGCTATGATACTGGTAAAGTTTTATCGCGCACCTACAGTGCTGGTCATAAAAAAAGCTAGCTAGCTCATGGATGCAAACAATGTTCTTCCCCAAAAACATAGCAAAACAACATAATCTGTTTCAGTAGCTATAGTTAGCTAGCCTACTATATAGCTAGGTGTCATCATCTAAAATGACCTTAATTTATAAGACAGTTCTTATTTGATTAATAATGGTGGTCGGAACCATCTTTGTGAAGTTAGCTACAAGAAGGATTAGCCACAATAGTGGACTTTGCGGTTAGCCTTCAAAATAAAAGCATTTTTAAAATGCATTTTACCGTTATTTTGACTGAGAACACATTCTCATTTACAGCAACGACCTGGGGAATAGTTTCAGGGGAGAGGAGGGGGATGAATAAGCCAATTGTAAGCTGGGGATGATTAGGTGGCCATGATGATATGAGGGCCAGATTGGGAATTTAGCCAGGACACTGGGGTTAACACCCCTACGATAAGTACAATGGGATCTTTAATGACCTCAGAGAGTCAGGACACCCGTTTAACATCCCATCCGAAAGACAACACCCTACACAGGACAGTGTCCCCAATCACTGCCCTGGGGCATTAGGATATTTTTTTAGACCAGAGGAAAGAGTGCCTCCTACTGGCCCTCCAACACCACTTCCAGCAGCATCTGGTCTCCCATCCAGGGACTGACCAGGACCAACCCTGCTTAGCTTCAGAAGCAAGCCAGCAGTGGGATGCAGGGTGGTATGCTGCTGGCTATCATTGACAGTGATGCAAATGAAAACAAATAGTAGAATTATGCCATAATTGAATAGATCATGCTAAACGAGGTTGGAATGTTTTTATATAAAATCAACAAAAGACAATAATTTGTTAATTTGACAAAAATCTATTGAAATCACACTGGATTAGACTTTAGAATTGCATTGGGGACATACTTATTTCACTGTACAGCCGTACCTATGGATTGTGGCTCAATGACATGGTGTATCAGTCTACTCAGTGACACCCAGAGTACATTAGCATAGTAGCTATTATGAACGACCGTAGCTATTATGCAACTGAAACAACTGTGAATTGAGCCACATTTATTGTCAACCTATGTGTATTGAACACTACTCCCAAAGAAAAACAATACTGCGTGGATGTTTTGGAGTCTGATAACTCTGAGGAGGACATTGGGAAAAAATATATTGGGTATTGAGTAGACTGCTACCCTATTTCATTGATCCCCAATCCTTAGGTAAAGCTGTACAGTGCAATATCAATGTCAATACACTCAATAGGCTGACTGGGGAGGTGATTTCACACAGTCACAGTCCCGCGATAAGAGCTATAACGCTAATATTTGCGTAAACTCTTCACAGTTGTGTTCTGTGGGTGTCACCGAGTAGACTGATATCCCATTTCATTGCTTTACATACTAACCTTGTTTAACATTATCTAGTCTAAATATGGCATGATTCCACCAATTGTAACCTTATGCATCCCTTTCAAAGAGGTACTTTTATTTTGAAGGCAAACCGCAAATTCCACTATTGTGCCAAATCCTTATTGTGGCTAGCTTCACAACACATAACCCGGTCCGGTCGGGCCTCACTAGCCAGATGAAGCTAGCTGGCTGATTATAGCGTTAGCTTTGGGCAACAGGGTTAAGTAGCTGTCTAGCTATTTATTTTCATGAACTGAAGTTCAATTTCAATAGGCGAACAACAAGTGGCAACCTAGCTAATACTTACTCATAAGGATTCCTAAATCATTGGTAAGAATAATGAAAATGACTGCAGTTTCTACTGGTCATTGTTTTCAGGCTGGTTGTATTGGTGCTAGCTAGGTACCAAGCTAAAGCTAGCTACCCCAGAAGTTGCGGTCGAACATATAATCCTTTACCACCAACGCGGTATTGTAAACACATCGTTCGTGGCTGGTGTTTGCAGACTTTTTGTACAGCTTTGACAGTGCTACTGATAGTAGTGGTGGAACTTGGCTTGCACATGCAAATTCAGAACACACAACATTCTATAATAGAACTGTGTTATTTGACGTGTCAAATTAAAAGCTTATTTAACGTGTCAAATAGTGTTATTTGACGTGTATCTTTTTTGACACGCAAAAACGCAAACGGCTTTCCATAAAATGTCGTGAAGCTAATAGCAGTGACGCTATTACTGTGCAACTCTGGTAGGGCAACATGTGTACCGGTGCTCGACCAGTCGGCGAAAGCCAACATCCCCCACGACAGAGAGTGGTTGATTGTCAAGGGCAATGAATTCCCTTATCTTGGCGTTAATGGATTTCTCCTTTGAGTTGTCTCGCTGAAATGTACTTACTCTTTCAAATGACTGCTGGACTTGTTGACTGCTCGATCCACACAGCAGACATTGTGGGCTAGATTAGGAATGCTGTGTTGCACGTGTAGCGCACAATTTTACTTGGCGTCATTACGTCATGTGCCTACGTTATATAGGTATGCACGTCAGCTTTGACATCAGTTTTGCACATCGGCGTTAAACTAGACATCAGGCCGATACCGATGTTGTCATTTTTCGCTAATATCGTCCGATTCCGATATGTTCACCGATATATCGTGCATCCCTAATCATCATACATTTTTTCGTTGTCTTTTGTTTGGAATGCTCCATGTGAGCAATGAGCACGTGTCTGGTTTCTTTCCTTGGTGTGAAAGAGCAATGGAAGTTATAGGCCTACTGCTGCATTGGCCTATAGGCTATAAGTTCCATGCGCTCATTTCTTTAGCCACCAATGGATCACGATGTATCAATGTGTCCATATGGCAGAGGCTGGTGATCTCACATTAGTTTACTTTTACCTTTAGATTTTTACCATTTTCATTCCTATTTTCATAATTAACCACATGACAATGATTTTGATAATCAAAAACGTTATTATTAAAATTAAACTGTTCCATGAAAATGTGCATATGGAAATTCAAAACTGGCACGCAAAACTAGAGAAATGGAAGGATAAATTGTACGTTTCCCCAAACTTGAAACTATGAAGTCTTTATAAAAATAATTGCCTCCATGTTTCCATGGTGGGATTTTGCCTATAGGTTACTTTGAAGCAAGGTAAGACATGCCTCATAATATGATAATAATATGCAATACAACATTCAGGTTTCAAACAATTATGTTTTCAAAATGCATACTGCCTCCAGCTCACATTGTAAAGTGGTGGGTGACGCGCTGATAGCCTGTTGCCTGCACTTGAATGGTGAATGGGAGGTGCGCTTCAATTACAAGTTGATAAATAAAAATAGTAGATATTTTTAATTGTGCACCAAAACTGTTTTTAACCCACAATTGCATTTAGAATTTTTGCGCAATGGCTTATAAAAGCACATGTTTTACTCCAGCAGCAACCAGCTGAGGATCTTCAGGAGAAATCTCTCTCAAAATAGGCTCTGTAGTTGTGTTAGATAAATAAGATACATGATCACTAAAGAAATTACACACAGGCCAATTTATACTGAACAAAAATGTAAACGCACATGTAAAGTGTTGGTCCCATGTTTCATAGGCTGAAATAAAAGATCCCCGAAATGTTCCATATGCACAAAAAGCTTATTTCGCTCAAATTCTGTGCACAAATGTGTTTACATCCTTGTTAGTGAACATTTATCCTTTGCCTGACAGGTATGGCATATTAAGAAGCTGATTTTTGTAGTTTTTACCCCATTGTCTCACTAATTGCTGGACCTTGTCTCATCGCTGCAACTCCTCAATGGGCTCAGAAGAGGCGAAGGTCGAGACACGCATCCTCCGAAACATGACACGCCTAGCCACCTACTTCTTAACACACTGCTCGCTTAACCCGGAAATCAGCCGCACCAATGTGTCAGAAGAAACACCATTCAACTGACTACAGTCATCAGCTTGCAGGCACCTAGCCTGCCACAAGGAGTTGCTAGAGCAATTGAGAAATCCACGAATTGTGGACAAATTCTTAGTTTTATTGAAAGCCGTATTGTTTTGTTTTATTGAAAGCGTATGGCTTTCAATAAAACAAAGAATTGTTCAACAATTCGTAGATTTCTCAATTGCTCTTCGACTGACAACGGAGCAGCGCTAGCAGTGCACAATGACATGTCACGTGACCCGTTCTTTTGCTGCTTTCCAGTTCTAGACCGCACGGAGAGGGAGGGGGAGAAGGCAAACTCCCTCTAACTAGTTTCAATGTATGGAATCACTTGGGAAATGTTGGATTTTAGGTAAACTTCCTATTTAAGGGTTATTAAGTGTAGGCACTCCTTCCGAATGGTTAAGGTAAGGGTTAACGTTTGGGATAGGGTTAAAACATAAAATAAAATAGTGTCCACCACTGGGATCAAACACACAACCTTCTGATCCAGAGTTATGGGATAGGGCTAAAACAAAAAAACAGTGTCCACCACGCATGATCCAGAGTCAATACGCCAATCCACAATCACTGTCGACAACGCCAAAGCAAAACCGAAATCAACTTGATGGTATTAGGGACAACTGTTTCCCCTAGTGGCCAGGTTTGAAAGCATTTCCCGACCTCCTCTGGACATGGATAGACGTCCAATTTCGAAGTCAATCTTGAACAATCTCCCTGAGTAAACAACGATGTCGTAGTACATTGCTATTATGCACCCTACTTTTTGCCACTAAAATAACAGTCTGGTCTGTGTTTGAGGGTTTCACATACGGAGGTAGGGATTCACACCCTAACCCCATATCTTATTTTGTACAGTCCTCAATGCATAGTACAACATTGTTTTACTGCCCAAACTCAAGTTGACTAGGCTACATTATAGAAGTCAGATACCATTTGTATTGTACACTTTCTTGACAGCCAAATAACGTTACGTGCTGCAGTATTATAACAAGCATATTATACCCCTATACCTATATTGGCTGTGGCATGCCTAAAATATGTCAAATTGTTGACATGGAATCTATAGCCAAACCCTAACTTTGAGTTAGTGTGGCTATCTTGTTCTTAATCAAAGTTTTGCACACATTTCGAATCTAAAACTATTCGCCACGTGTACAAATGTCATAAATGAATATGCTGCTTTCTCAGCCGCGAGTGTCAAGCAAAGATCCACCCCCTGGGTCAAGCTAGGTAGCTATCAAGCTAAAGTTAACAAGCAAAGCTAGCTAGCTAACTTCATTGAACAATAGCTAATGTAGCTAACTAACCGTGTAACTTTTCTTTTCACAAGACAGTATAGCGTTACATTGTTGAAGCACTTACCACAAAATCAGAAATGTGACCAGAGACCAGTTTATCTGTGCCAATAAAAACCTATTTAAGTATTCACGCAACTGGTAGCACACCGCTACAGTGCTTACAGTGGTTTCTGTGGATTGAGGAAGTTTACATTCCAAGTGGAATTCTGTTGTTGCATAACTTTTGTCCACCAGGGAGCAGTCGATGATTAGCTAAACTAAATCATTCATAAACATCAATACACATACTTCTCCCACGAATGTTGAGAAAATAGAAGGAACTGAATGAAATGTATGAATGTAAAGAAACAAATGGTAGGAGGGCGCTTCTGTTATTGATTAGGGCCGTTTGCAGGTGGGTTCGGGTTATGTAGCCAGAATTGATGGCAAGTTAACTGCTGAACTTAGTTTGTTTACCAGTGTATTACCGATTAAATCTCTTCATTTTGAAATGAGGTTAAACATTGAAGACTATAGTATTTCAAAATGAGTATGACTAGTGTATAAAATCTTCCTGTAGATGTTTAGGATGAAGTTTATGATGAGTGTGCAGTGCACTTCCACTCCACCACAGGAGGTGGCAGTATGTTTGCGTGTTCAGCGCGGCTGCTGTTGTACGTAAAGACATTTTCTTGTTGGTTGGTGAATGACTGGGATGTGCTGAAACACATCAGACGGAGTTGTTATAAAGGAGTTTTTAAAGTTTTCAACACAATGAGTTCAATTGGAACTGGGGTAAGTTTGATAGCTAAGATAGTGCTCGTTATACATTTGTATGCTAACAAACGAAAGGTTTGGTAACTTGTTAGCACCGGCTCATTCTTCGACAAGTTAGCTAACTGTGGCTGCTCTGTGGTAGTAGTAAACGAATAACACATTAAATTACGTCATTCGTATGAAGAGTGACACACATTTTACATTGGTTATTGCTATCTATCTAAGTAACGTTAGTTATTTCCCTGTAGAACTAGCAAACTAACTAGTTGTCATGACTGCTGACTCACTTGTACTGCAGCTAACTAGCTAAATTAGCAATGCTGGCTGAACTAAATCGAAATTGAAACAAATTCAACCGGATGGTGTTGGGTATCGTTTGCTCTCCTATCGCTCAACAAATGTTTTATTTCACCACTGGGTAAATTGAATTTCACAATACGATACTTACAAATTCTTTAATCTTTTTAAATAGCTAGAATTACGCGCTGGCACCTGCATTGTAAAAATGGGATTACTCAAATTGTAATGTCACATGCACAAGTAGATGTCTTAATTGCAAACTCAAAACCCAACAATGCAATAATCAATAACAATGTATTACTAGAAAAAAAGAACACGAGGAATAATAAATATGAGATACGCAATGAAGTAAGTAATTAAGCATACTATATACAGGAAATATTTAAAAAGTGAGTTCCAATACCATATTTACATGTGCCGGGATACTGGAGTGATGGAGGTAAATATGGATAAGGTGACAAGGCAACAGGATATAAGGAGTAGCAGCATCTTGCAGGTGTGTAGTCATGTATGTGCATATTATGTGTGAGTGAGCGTGTAGGGCCCTGTGAGTGTGCATAGACAGTGTAAAATACTTAAATAAAGGGTAAATAAAGATACAAGGTTAACTTGGTCCGTGTAGCTATTTTATCAGTTGTATTGCTTGGGGATAGAAGCTGTTCAAGAGCCTGTTGGTGTCAGATTTGATGCACCGGTACCTCTTGCCGTGAGGCAGCAGAGAAAATAGACTAGCTTGGGTGGTTGGGGTCTTTCAGGATTTTCCAGGCCTTCTTTTCACACTGCCCTATATAGAGGTCCCAGATGGCAGGGAGCTCAGCCCCAGTGATGTACTGGGCTGTCTGCACAATCCTCTAGCGCCATACGATCGAGGGTGGTGCTATTGCCATACCAAGTAGGGATGCAGCCAGTCAATATGATCTCACTTGTACCGCTGTAAAACCTTTCCAGGAGGGCCCATACTAAAGTTATTCAACCTCCTGAGGGGGAAGAGGCACTGACGTGCCGCCTTAATGACTGTGTGTGTTTGGACCATTTTTAACTCTTTAGTGATTTGGACACAGAGAAACTTGAAGTTCTCTACCTGCTCCACTGCCGCCCCATCGACTGCCGCCCCGTTTCATGTAGTCCATGATCAGCTCCTTGGTCTTGCTGACATTGAGGGAGAGGTTGTTGCTTCGGCACCACACTGCCAGGTCACTGACCTCCTCCCTGTAGGCTGACTCATCGGCACCGGTGATCAGGCCTACCACTGTCATCTCGTCAGCAAACTTGATAATGGTGTTGGAGTCGTGCGTGGCCACACAGTCGTGGGTGAACATTCAGGCCTATCATGAAGCTACTTCCATGGTTTTTGCTAGCTAATATTTTGAAAATGGACACCTTTGAGTTTGGTTGGATTGATGTAAAAGTATGAAGTCTGACAGTTCCTGTCAATGACAAGTGTAGCTATGTTATCTCAAAAGCAGTGGCCTTCAAAATATAACATCCAAAACTCTTTCCCTTTCTAGTATGACTTGTCTGCCTCCACCTTTTCACCTGATGGAAGGGTATTCCAGGTGGAATATGCCATGAAGGCAGTAGAAAACAGCAGGTATATGATCCTTCCCTGTTTGAATGTTTTCAATGCAGTACAACCACATGATGGAAAATAACCCAAGTGTCTCAATTTGCTGGTTCTTGTTCTTTCTCCTTACAGCACAGCAATTGGGATCCGATGCAAGGATGGGGTTGTGTTCGGTGTTGAGAAATTGGTTCTCTCCAAACTTTATGAACAAGGCTCAAACAAGCGCATCTTCAATGTTGACCGTCACGTAGGAATGGTATGTATTCATCCAGACCACATCCATAGTGTAATTACCAACAAAACTGATGCGCACATAACCAAAAAACAGATGGGTTGTCTTATCAAAGGAGTATTGACAACATGTAAGCTATATTTCTGAGCTTGTCTGCAAATCTTTATTGAAAACACAAAAACATTTACTTAATGCACTTGTTTTGTTAGTTATTGGTTGGCTAGCTGGCTAACCCTAGCTACGTTAGCATAGACGTGACAAGCGACTAAACACTTCAAAACGAGATGGTATCAAGAACAAAATACAGCTAGCTGAAACAAGCCTTCTACAATTAACCACACACCAGCTTCTAGTCAATGTTGCTAGCTATCTGACTGATCAGAGTGACAATAACACAGACATTTACCTCTGGGTTGCTCTTGCATTTGTCATGACGTTGTCAACCCCATATATTCATCTTGAAATATCTTAGAGGGGGACTGAACTCTTCTACGCATTAAGAAAAACTGGATTTGGGTGTTGGGGATGTGGTTGGGTGTGTTATGTTTGTCCCTCTTGAGTCATGGTAAAAACATTTCACTCTCAAAATAGTCAGAATGAATCTAAGATAAATCAAGAAATGTGTAATAAACTGACATTTTTGTCAGAGGTCTGAGTTGTGCAATTTTACATCTAGCTAAAAGTATTTGGTGCAGTATCTCTCTAGTAAAAAGTTGCATGAAAACTACCTAGTACTGCTATCGACGCGGCTGCTGCTCCCCTCAGGACTTATTTCTGACAACATTTCTACAACTTCAGAAAGCTGTCAAACTAGCTACACACTGTTAATCATTGCCCAAAATCACAAGCTAGTTTAATCTGTTTGTCAATGAAGCTAGCTAGTAGCACATTGAGCAGGCAGGCCACGTTGACTAAATCCGCTTATCAAGTCACTGGCGAGTGGCATAGTGCTTCGGTGCCATTTTTACAACTTTCTCACTATTACCGAGGTGTGCGTCTGGAGGTTTGTGTGTGTGTGTGTGGCGCTCTGTGATGGAGCAGTGCAGACAGTCACGGGCTATCTTACTGTAGTGACATGGGCTGGTTAGAATCAGTCTGTCTTCAGAACTGGTAATAATTGCTTATTTGCCTGGCAAAATAATAGAACAATATTATTTCTATAATAAAGCTGTGATTGAGACTTTCATTGTTATTTTTGAAAGCCACAACTTTAGGAGAAAATCTTTGTAGGCTAGAATATTTGGGAAATAACGCTGTAGATGTCCTGGAGGGCAGGCAGTGTGCCCCCGGTGATGCGTTGGGCTGACCACATCCTCTGGAGAGGTGGTTGCGTCCGGTGCTGTAGCCGTACCAGGCAGTGATGCAGTCCAACAGGATGCTCTCAATGGTGCATCAGGATGTTTGCGAGGGCCTTAGGGACCAAGCTGAATTTTTCAGCCTTCTGAGATTGAAGAGGCGCTGTTGCGCTTCACTACACTCTCTGTGTGGATGGATCATTTCAGGTTGTCAGTGATGTGCACGCAGATAAACTTGAAGCTTTTCACCCTCCACTGCTACCCATGTGGATTGGGGGCGTGCTCCCTCTGCTGTCTCCTGAAGTCCACAATCATCTCCTTCATTTTTTTCCTGGCACCACTCTGCCAGGGCCCACACCACATCCCTGCAGGCTGTCATCCATGGATCTGTTGGGGTGGTATGCAAATTGTAGTGGGTCTAGGGTGTCGGGTAAGGTGGAGGTTTGATCCTTAAATAGCCTCTCAAAGCACTTCATGATGACCAAAATGGGGACTACAGACTGGGATAGGGAGAGATTGAATTTGTCCGTAAACACTCCAGCCAGCTGGTCTGCACATAATCTAAGGATGTGGCTATGGATGCCGTTTGGGCCGGCAGCCTTGCGGGGCTTAACACGGTTAAATGTCTTCACGTCGGCCGTGGAGAACGAGAGCTCGCAGGAGCGACGGGAGTAGCAGAATGGAGGCGTGATCGGATTTGCCAAAGGGAAGGCGGGAGAGTAGCAATGGTCAAGATTTCTTGATGAGCGAGTAGCGCAGGCGATGTGTTGATAAAGCTTTGGTTGCATTTTCCTGGTACGAACATAGGATCCAATTCAGGAATGTCAAATTTTTGGTCAAAATGCTGGTGAGTGACTGCCGATCTAATATCCAAGTTATTTTCGGCTATAGGTAATAATGCTAGAAACGTTCTGAGCAAATATAAGAAATAACACACAAAAACAAAATACTGCGAAGACTGCTGGGAACAGGGTGAACATATCTGTTGGCACCATGTCTGTTGGAGCCTATCCAATAGAAACACAAGATAGTTAAGGAGTATCCATTATAAAAAATAAAACAATGAATAGGTTTAGGCTATAGCCCTGCATCCAACAGAGGGAGATAGAGATTTTCTGACTGGACATTTTGGGGTGCTTTGGTATAATATCCCGCTTTGTCTAGCCTACATTCCTCTCTTGTGTTCTGTATAACATTTTTTTTATTGAAATAGGCTAATTACTCTTAATGTCACTTGTGTGCTGTGAGACTCTGTTCTTTACTGTGGGGCGCCAGTCAAGTTCAAATAGGCTAAACCATCGTGTGTCACATCACAATGTCGTCACAATCTACGATGGCTGTCAATCATCGTAAATAGACGATGCTATTGTAATAGCATTCAACCTTACTTTCAACATAACATTGGTGACGCTTTGTCTTATCTAAACAAGTATGCGGCGCTGTGCAATGTGGGCAGGTCTGTCTGTCTAGTTTCTGCAGTACGATTTAATAGAATTGCAGAGCAAGGAAAGCTACTAATTCAAAGTCTCGTGGGCGCGCACCGCTAGCAAGCTAGAAATTTCACACCGGTTACATAGGATGATCTAGGAATGAAACAGCTTCCATAAATCTCTTGTTTTGGAAGGTACTGAGTTTGTGACAAATTATGCTATTAACACTTTGTAGTCAATTTCTACAGTTGTATTGATGTTTGACTAATATCGAATATCAATGCAACAGACAGTTTAACCAGAGTTTTTTTTGGGGGTTCACATGTTTTTAAAGCAGGGATTGATCTTCATTACCAGTTCCATCTCATAGAAAGGGCGAATAAAGGCAGGTTCAAATGTTGACTCATTAAAATGAGACTCAGCGATTATACAACCTTGCCACGAGCAGCAAGATGCACCACAGATATTGCAGATAAGCGCGATGCACTCTATCTGGTATGGCCCGAATGTGTTTCACACTGCTGCAACATGGTTGCTGCTGGACCATAACAATGGAGAAGTTTAGCATCAAGCCTAGTTGTGGAAGTCGTCCCCGACTCTGCTGTTTACTTTGTGCATTGCTGATCTACCTTTTTAACTTTCTTACCCATAGGCAGTGGCTGGACTACTGGCTGACGCTCGATCCCTGTCTGAGGTGGCCAGAGAGGAGGCCTCCAACTTCAGATCCAACTATGGACACAACATCCCACTGAAGGTAAAAATAACTATTTATCGGTGTTTCCCTCAAACTCCTCCTCAGATACCCTGTCAGTTCCACATATTTGATATATTCCATTACAGGACTACCACGCCTAATTCAACTGGTTAACTGACTATACTAACCTATTTTGGAGACATATTCTGAATTGCTTTGTCCCTAAATCCTATGGACAGTCATATTCCTTGAATTGCATATAATCTCTCTCCACAGTATCTCTCAGAGAGAGTGGCCATGTACGTTCATGCCTACACGTTATACAGTGCCGTGCGGCCGTTTGGATGCAGCTTCATCTTGGGCTCTTACGATCAAGACGATGGTCCTCAGCTGTACATGGTTGATCCCTCTGGAATCTCATTTGTGAGTTAGGTTTTGGGTGTTTATCACTAAACTAACTATGTTGTCTAATGTCATTAACTTACTGTTGTCACACTCTACACTCTTAGGGCCGGTTTCCCGAATCAAGATTAAGACTAGTCTAGGAGGCATTCTCAATGGAGATTTTACAATGAGCATGGGGTTTACTCCTTGACTAGGTTTAATCTGGGTCTGGGAAAATTGCCATTTAAAGGCCCCAGTGCAGTCAAAAATGTGTGTGTATATATAAAACACAGGAAAATCACATTTCCACACTGAGGTTTAGAATAATATTGTGAAAATTATAATGCCCTTTTAGTGTAAGAGTTGTTTGAAAAGACTGCCTGAACTTTCAGCCCGTTTTAGTGTTATCGAGTTTTGGCCTACCATGGTGACATCACCATGCTCTAAATGAGTGAATAGACCAATAAGAAAGAGTTCAAAACCTTTCTGCCAATAAGTTAGTATTCTGTTTTTCCCTCCCCAGACAGGCCTTGCAAAATTCTTGCTTGAGAAATTTATTTTTTACCATTTTAATTGAAAGTACTTCATTGTTACCCAGAAATGATTTAAATAGTATGATTAAAAAACAGCTGATTTTTCACCTTTTTAAGGTGTTTGGAACTATGCAATGTATTCAGAAGGGAATGTTCATTTTACAAACTCCAAATGTCATCGTGCAGCTTCAAAGTGATGTGAAATGTGTAACATTGTTGTGAAAATGTTCAAGATGGCCACTGAAATGTTTGTTTTAAGGGTTACTGGGGATGTGCTATTGGAAAAGCCAAGCAAGCCGCCAAGACAGAAATTGAAAAGCTTCAGGTGAGAATATGAATTTTGCCAAGCTGTCCAATTTCATAAAACATGGGAATATCTTCATTGTTTATCTTTGTATGTCATTGCTATCAACAGATGAAAGACATGACCTGCAGGGAGTTGGTAAAAGAGGTGGCCAAAATGTAAGTGTTTTTTATCTTATTTAAGGAATACACCTACTGTTGCTCATTCTCATCAATAGCCTTCAATCAAGGCACTGAGTATTACTCATATGTATTTTTGGTTTTGTAGAATCTACATTGTACACGATGAAGTGAAAGACAAAGCGTTCGAGTTGGAACTCAGCTGGGTTGGAGAAGGTAATGCAGCTTTCTCTTATACACTGAGTGTACAAAACAGACACCTGCTCTTTCCATGAGACTGTCCAGGTGAAAGCTATGATCCCTTATTGATGTCACTTGTTAAATCCACTTCAATCAGTGTAGATGAAGGGGAGGTGACAGGTTAAAGGATTTTTTTTTAAGCCTTGAGACCAGGATTGTGTGTGTGCCATTCAGATGGGAAAGAGGGATGATTTAAGTGCCTTTGAACAGGGTATGGTAGTAGGTGCCAGGCGCACCGGTTTGTGCCAAGAACTGCAACGCTGCTGGGTTTAACGCTCAACAGGTTCCCGTTTGTATCAAGAATGGTCCACCACCCAAAGGACAATCCAGCCAACTTGATACAACTGTGTGAAGCATTGCAGTCAACATGGGCCAGCATCTCTGTGGAACGTTTCGACACCTTGTAGAGTCCATGCCCTGACGAATTGAGGCTGTTCTGAGGGCAAGGGAGGGCGACTGAAGGCAGGCTTAATCAGTGTGTCACACACCACTTTGCATTTTCAAAACGTATACTTAATCGTTTTAAACCTGAATGTTTTACTACATATTATGAGGCATGTCTTACCTGGCTTCATAGTAGCCTAGCCAAAAACAGACCATATCCGTGGAGGCAATTACATTTACATTTAAGTCATTTAGCAGACGCTCTTATCCAGAGCGACTTACAAATTGGTGCATTCACCTTAAGATATCCAGTGGAAAAACCACTTTACAATAGTGCATCTAAATCTTTTGGGAGGGGGTAGAAGGATTACTTTATCCTATCCCAGGTATTCCTTAAAGAGGTGGGGTTTCAGGTGTCTCCGGAAGGTGGTGATTGACTCCGCTGTCCTGGCGTCGTGAGGGAGCTTGTTCCACCATTGGGGTGCCAGAGCAGCGAACAGTTTTGACTGGGCTGAGCGGGAGCTGTGCTTCCTCAGAGGTAGGGAGGCGAGCAGGCCAGAGGTGGATGAACGCAGTGCCCTTGTTTGGGTGTAGGGCCTGATCAGAGCCTGAAGGTACGGAGGTGCCGTTCCCCTCACAGCTCCGTAGGCAAGCACCATGGACTTGTAGCGGATGCGAGCTTCAACTGGAAGCCAGTGGAGAGAGCGGAGGAGCGGGGTGACGTGAGAGAACTTGGGAAGGTTGAACACCAGACGGGCTGCGGCGTTCTGGATAAGTTGTAGGGGTTTAATGGCACAGGCAGGGAGCCCAGCCAACAGCGAGTTGCAGTAATCCAGACGGAATTATTTTATATAAACTTTCTTTCATTGTCCAGTAACCAAAGGCACACTTCTAGTCATATTAGCAACCCATGCTAGTAGTTGCATATTCAGTCACCCCTCTTTCTAAATTTCTAACATATTTTAATCTGTCACATGAAACCGACAGCATGTGCAGTGAGTTTTTGATAACTGTGGTTTCCTGCTAATTGCATTATGGAACGAACATTTGCACTTGTGCGCATTGCTGCGCTTATAATGTGAAGAAATAATGGTTCATCAACATTAAGCTAAACATTCTGATCTGTTGCATCACTCATTCCTTTTTTTCCATATTTTTTTTTATATATAGCCTATGCCTATTGGTTGTGTGAATTTGGGACCTATTGTTCCACAACTGTCCCAGAGTCTGTTTTGGAATAGGCTATTTCTTTCTCAATAAGCTGACCAATAGAATAGGTCAACTTTTCTACTATGGGGGATAGCAGATTGAGATAGGCTAGTGATTGTGCTATTCGTTACTGGTCTTGTTGGCTGAGGAAAAGTAAATGTGGACAGGTATTCTAACATCTTCAAAGTGCGCATCAGAATTGGGTAAGAAGGACCGCACGTTGTTGCATCCTCGACTTGCATGTTCTGTTAATATGAATTACCATAATCGAAATGTCATTCTGAGCACCGTGGGTGGATGCCCTAATCAGGTTATGCACCCAATCCAAAAGGGTCTGGTAAATTTCTCAAATGTCCGCTAAATTAAAATGCTGCCGGTCAAATGTCCGGCGCCTCATTTTCCTAACAGAAACCCTGGCGTGAGCAGTGTTCCACTCAAATCTGAAAGTTAACCCAGCTCATAACAAAGTGATGTATTGCATGCATGTGCAATAATGGGTTAGGATTCTGTTGGACGCTTCATCACCGGTTTTGACCAGCTACGTGACGGGCCATCGCCCGATCCAGTCAAATCAATGTTATGCATAACTTATGACCTTCATTTCCCTTCACCAGTGACAAATGGAAAGCACGAGCTGGTTCCTAAAGACATCAGGGTGGAGGCAGAGAAGTATGCTAAGGTATGTACCACAACCACCAATTTATGTTGCATGGCATTTCTGTGACCTGGGTTCAAAACAACAGTACCTTCAAAGTATTTTTTTTCCACATTTTGTGGTTACAAACTGAATTTAAAATTGAATAAATTGAGATTGTGTCATTGGCCTACACACAATACCCCATAATGAGTCAAGTATTCAACACCTTTGTTATGACAAGCCTAAATAAGTTGAGTACAAATGTGCTTAACTCACATAAGTTGCTGTGTGCAATAATGGTGTTTAACATAGTTTTTTTTTATGACTGCCTCATCTCTGTACCGTACACATACAATTATCTGTAAGGTTGAGCACTGAATTTCAAACACCAATTCAACCACAAAGACCAGGGAGGTTTTCCAATGCCTTGCAAACAAGGATAATCAGTAACATAACTTTTGGATTACCCAAACTCTGAATGTAATCTGCTTACTTTCCCCTTAAGAGGCACTAGAACAAGACAAAAATGAATTACCAATTGAATGACATCTATTGCAGGATAAATAAATGTTAGGTTACATACTTTTTCACAGCATTGTATTTGCCCCCTTCTCTAATTTTCTCCACTTTTGCATATTTTTGATACTGAATGTTCAGATCTTTAACCAAAACCTAATATTAGATAAAGGGAACCTTAGTGAACAAATAACAACAATGACATACTTATTTCATAAACAAAGTTAAACAACATCTAATGCCCTTGGGGAAAATGTATTTCCCCCTTACACTTAACTGGTTGTCACTTTTAGCTGCAATGACTCCAACCAAATGCGTCCTGTAGTAGATGTTGATCAGTGTCTCACGTCGCAGTAGAGGTATTTTGGCCCACTCTTCCATGCAGAACTGCTTTAACTTAGTGACATTTGTGGGTTTTCAAGCATGAACTGCCCCTTTCAAGTCCTGCCACATCTCAATTGGGATTAGGTTTGGACTTTGACTAGGTCATTCCAAAACTTTACATTTGTTGCTTTTTAGCCATTTTCATGTAGACTTGATTGTGTGTGTTGGATCATTGTTTTGCTGCATGACCCAGCTGTGCTTCAGCTCAGATGGATGGCCTGTCATTCTCCTGTAGAATTCTGATACAGACCACCACCATGCTTGACCTTTGGTATAAGGTTCTTACTGTGGAATGTAGTTTGGTTTTTGCCAGGTTTTCACCATGTTGTCCAAAAAGTTATACTTTTGACTGTCCATAGAACATTCTTCCAAGAGTCTTGATGATCATCTAGGTGGTTTTTGGCTAACTTGAGTCAACTTATTGTAAGACGTGGTTCCTGTTGTGTCTGGTGAAATTCAAACACTTCCTATGGATTATTATTAGTTTATCAGCATGTATTAGATTGCTCAATAAAAGCCCCACTCGGGGTCTTTTTAAATTGAATTTTGTTTCTGACGGTATGGAGCACAATACCACAGAGGAGTTTAGAAGTGAACTCCCTCAAACTTGTATTCCATAGGCTGGGATCCGCAGCTGTTGCAAGAGCGCATTTTTCACTGGTTGTCCACTGGTCACAAAAACAGTGATTGATAGGCAATTTAAACTTCTTCAATTCAATCATTATTTGGTTAAAATACAAATACCTTGGTCAACAGCCAACCACAATCCGTAAGGTGCAAATAGCTTAAAGAGAGCAGCAGTATGATTCACATCAATGCAATATGTAATGCCAATAATAAGTGTTTTCCGTATCGCCCGAAGTCGACACCACTGATGTCGTCCATAGATCATAGCGTTTATTCAAATTGAATAATATTTTGATGCCGACAGCAGTCGTACCATTGGACGACATGGCTTGGACTGTAGCCTACGAAAGTATATTCCTGCTCATTTCCCATGAGCCATCAAATACATTTTGTGTCATCATAGTGGTCTCTGACTTGTGGTCAGACTCGCTCAGGTGGGGGAAAAACTTTCACCTTTTTTTTTCTCAATGCTGATTTGAATGTCATTGAGAAAATAAAGTTGTCAACTTTTTCGCAAACATCCTTTTAATCAGTTTTTCAAAAGTATCTGATTACAAAAAAAATCTGGTAACGGGCTATTTTTCTTTGGTAATCATAAACCATGTTTTCATGCGAGTAAAGTCATACACTATAAAAATACTAAATCACGACCGCGGTGATGAGAACAGGACATTTCGGTACAACTTCATGAATGCAGACGGAACAAATCATCTTTCGACATTGTGGGATGTTTTTGTCGGTAAAATTGTGAGAGATGGCAGTGGAAACTCCTTCATGTGCAAATATTGATATAATAACCATCATATCGAAGTAAGCATGGAGTCACTCGATGATATGGGGTGTGGTCCTCCCACTACGACTCGGGAAACCATGCAATTTATTAGGCTACAGATGAAATAAACTATGAACTTCACAGGGTGGTAAGTGCACGGTGATCTGGATGCTCCTTTTCAATAAATATCGTGGGTCTGATTCTGGTGACAGATGCTTAACTGCTGTTTTACAAATGCAAGTATTCTTACTCTTATATGTAATAATCTCATGTAGACGAGCCTAACGTTACCCGTACAGTATCTACGAGCTGTTGGCTACAGCGAACGTCCTAAAACCAGATTTGCTATTTAACCCAAGTTTGTGACAACTATCGTTAGAGTTGAAAAATGCGATGGAAACGCATTTAACTTTTCAATATTTATTTTGTGAAATTAATTTTTACATGAAAAAGTACATTGTGTGCACTACGTCCCCACGCACTGATTTTATCCGCAACATGTCCATGTGTTGGAAACACGCACACTTTCTTTGGATTTTAGAATATTTGCATTTAAATCGATCGCCAATTGGATGGAATCCTAGCTAGTTACATTTAATGTTACTCCCTATCCTTGGCTGTTAGCATGATGAAGATGATGATAATAACCGTCTTCAGGCAGATGGAAAGGCTTTCCCAAAAATCTTCATTCGGAAAATATTCAGACCCCTGGACTTTTTCCACATTTTGTTACCTTACAGCCTTATTCTAAAATTGATTAAATAGTTGTTTCCCCCCTCAACAATCTACACACAATACCCCATGACAAAGCAAAAGCAGGTTTAGACATTTATTTATTTTTTAAATTAAAAATATCATATAAAAATCACATTTACATAAGTATTCAGACCCCTTACTCAGTATATTGTTGAAGCACCATTGACAGCGATTACACCAAGTCTTCTTGGGCATGGCGCTACAAGCTTGGCACATCTGTATTTGGGGAGTTTCTCCTATTCTTCTCTGCAGATCCTCTTAAGCTGTCAGGTTGGATGAGAGAGTCGCTGCACAGCTATTTTCAGGTCTCTCCAGAGATGTTCAAGGCCGGGCTCTTGCTGGGCCCCTCGAGGACATTGAGACTTGTCCCGAAGCCACTCCTGCTTTCTCTTGGCTGTTTGTCCAGGGTCGTTGTCCTGCTGGAAGGAACCTTCGCCCCAGTCTGCTGTCCTGAGCGCTCTGGAGCAGGTTTTTATCAAGGATCTCTCAGTATTTTGCGCTGTTCATCTTTCCCTCAATCCTGACTAGTCTCCCAGTCCCTTCCCCTGAAAAACATCCCCACAGCATGATGCTGCCAGCACCATGCTTCACTGTGGGTTTGGTGCCAGGTTTCCTCAAAATGTGATGCTTGGCATTCAGGCCAGAGTTCAATCTTGGTTTCATTAGACCAGACAATCTTGTTTCTCATGGTCTGAGTCCTTTAGGTGCCTTTTGGCTAATTCCAAGTGGGCTGTCATGTGCCTTTTTTACTGAGCTCAATTGACTCTCATAGCAAAGGGTCTGAATACTTATGTAAATAAGGTATCTTATTTTTTTATTTGCAAAAAAATCTAAACCTGTTTTCACTTTGTCATTATGGCGTACTGTGTGTGAACTGAGGGGGAAAATAATTTAATACATTTTAGAATAAGACCGTAACGCAACAAAATGTGGAAAAAGTAAAGGGTTCTGAAAACTTTACGAATGCACTGTAAGTGATTATTTACATCCATTTTGTGGGCATTCATTTTGCAAACTCCTTCATGTGCTACAGAAACACTGCTAAACAAAGTGGTAGGTGCACTTTGTTTAGCAGGCTAACTACACTCAAATCATGTAATTTTTCCCCAGACCTCAAAGTGATCTCCAGATGTGGTTTAAGCATTGTAGTGGACTTACAAAATGTTTTCAATTGTTTGTTCTATTAAAATGCTTGTTCTTTTGTTCTCTTTTTCGCAGCTTTTTTTTTGGGGGGGGGGGTTATTGAGTATTGTGATACTAAATCTGGTATCGAAGTCATTTCTGCTATCGTGATAACATTAGTCTTTCTGGTGTCTGATTCACAATGCTTCTTGCTTCCACCATAGGATTCTTTGGAGGAGGAGGATGACTCTGAAGAAGACAACATGTAAACTCAATTCTGCGGTTTCTTCACACACACCTGACAGGACAGCTATACAAGGAACAGACGGAAATGATTTTGTATGTTTTGTACTTAATGGACCATTCATGTAATTTTTTCCCCCATTTGGTTTGATGGATTACACAGCTTTGAAATAAAAGTGGATGAGCACTGTTTATACTAAAAGCATCTTTGACCATTTTTATAAAAAAACACAATACAGTCAACAAGGGTTTGCCTTATACATTAGCAAAAGGTAACAAATTACTATGTATTTAGTCCTTGAGGTATTATTTACAAGACTATCACTACTTGATCCTTCTACTGGTGGTGCCAGTTGTGTAAGAACAAAGACTATTTTAGTGCACAGTGTGATGTTTCAACTATGACATGAGTTCAGTGACTCCAGAAGGGCAGTAGTCTCCACATTGACATTACCATAGACCTCCACCATCGGCTACCATCCTTGTTCCGTCCCTGCTTGGATACACTTAAGACTCAATGCTGAAGACCTGACGATAACACAGTGTCTTGAATCTGATTGAGCTCATCTCATCTGTACATTTGATGAAGAACACATGCCATGCTGTCTCGGACAAATTTATGCTATGGCCTTAGGTAAGTAGTAAACAAGATTTGACAGCAATCACTTCACTAGCTGTTCTGGTCATTGCTATCCGGGATCGTTGGGACGTACCCTAACCTTATCCATAACGAAGGACAATACAGTATGTTTAGAAACTGTGCCATAAGTCTAACCATTTTAAAATGTCAACTTCAATGGGGTAGGGACTTCCCAAAAAAGCCGGATAGCGAGGACCGCTTTTACCTGCACATGTTTCCGGTTACGTAAACCAACTTGCCCGCTGACGTCCTACAAACATGTACACGGCGCCATTGCCCTCGACCACAAACAAATCGATCTTGAGTATTAAACTCGTATAGCATTCTATCCCCAGCACACGACTAAATAGCTAGTAACTCCTTAGTTCAAATACGAGTCACGGCTAGCACCATCCAACGAGTGTGTAGAAATGGCACGTGTTTTCACATACAGTCCATTTCCATCCTTAGGAGTGACAAGGAAGCTTCCAGCCAGTGTCGAAAATAGGCGGTCCATTGTAAAATATGTCTAACCAGTGAAAGGTTTGGATAGAGATAAGTAAAGCCAATCATATTTCCATAGTGGGGTGTTCTGGAGGATAAAAAAGCCAAGTATATGAGGACCAATGGCAACTTTTCCCTCAAAGAGCCGATTTCCTCTCTACCAACCATCAATACAGATTAGTTATGTCCTATAGCATTTGAAGCATGTGTTGACCAATCACATTTCTGCGATTTGACCACCACTGTCATGGCAGCCAATCTGATTTCGAGAAACACAGCTTCGGATCAAGCTTATTCTTCGTGTATTGCTTTGCAACTCTAGCAAGTGGTGAGCAGTCGGGTCGTTGCAGTAAGTATAAAAAAATATTAGCTAATATTCCTCTCAAATGAATTACAAACAGTTCAAGCTATTTAGATCAAGGTGACACCCGTTTTGTTAAATACGGACGACACTTAGCTCAATGTCTCTTTATTTAGTCTTGCCAGATTAGACCGTAAGGAATTGAATGGCAGTGACCAGTCGGCTTGTTTTTGCAGTGAAGAAATGTATGCGCCTTTTGTGAAACTGTATAATAAATAAATAATTGTTGTCCTGATACTTTTTGTTTTATCGTCGTGAACTACCTGCTTCTCGTTTATCCAAAAGAGAACCACCGTTTGAAATGTTATGCCGGAACTAGCTAGCTGACAAACTCAAGGACTAGCAAGGCGGTTTAAATCGCCATATCGATAAACTGTTCTTAGCTAGCTAACCTTAGTATGGTGAAGTTAGCTAGCTAGGAAGCTAAATTTAGCTCCCGAGTTGAGAGAAATATTCTGTCTTTCCTTATTTTCACAAAGACTGCCGATATTTTTATATTTTTCGTTTTACTGAAACAACCTTGTTTAAGATGACTGTGTGGCACACATTTTAGAAACAGATGTTGTTTGTAACGTTATTTCAAGCAGTTTGGAATGAACCCCCAGCCTGACATGGTGCAGCACGGCGAGCTATGATGGCGACGTGACACACAGTCAGATTGCGAGGCAAGCGGGAAGAAACACGCATTATTCTTCTTGTCTATGTGCAACGTCCTCTTTTTAAAAAGCTTCCGACTAATTATTTGAGGTCTATTTTAACAATCAGCATACAGTTAAAACTAGCTAGCTACACATTTTTGTAAATCTGGAGGGAGGGGGCGGCTGCATCGAGCTTGAAAAGAATGCGTTAAGTAGCTAGCTAGTTTGTTAGCTAGTATATTTATTCATTGTCCCAATTTATAGCAATTCTGACACATCTTTAATAATCTGCTATTACTATATTGTTTTACAGCAATCAAAACCAATCGAACTGGACTCCCTCATATAGTCTCTACGATGAAGGTAAGTCACTTGGCTAACCTCAGTTGAAAACAGGAGTGAAGCCGACGCCTCTTTCACTGAGCTTGCAAAGAGACAGGGTCAACTGTATATGGTTGGCAACAACATATCAACTTGAATGTGTCAGAATGGCAGGCATATAATGTTTCACAATTAATTTAAATGTTCTCACGTTTTAATCTAGGCGTCACCACCTCTTCCTGAACAAGATGTTTAGATGAAAAATGCGAATGCAACTTCATGTTTGTGGCATGTGATTGGTGTTACAAGTTCATGCTTCATGGACATTTCATTTAATAGTGGCCTAACTGTTTTGTTCCGAAGTAAGTACAATGATGCATGTTATGGCGCGTCTGTTTTTCTCACAGGCAGCAAACGAGCCTGCCTACCTGACCGTGGGGACGGAGGTCAGTGCCAAATACAGAGGTGCCTTCTGTGAGGCAAAAATCAAGACTGTTAAACGGATGGTGAAGGTTAAGGTAAGAGCACCACACAACAATGGCCCCACCCCAAATGGCAGCCTATTACCTTTTCTAGTGCACTACTTCTGACCAGGACCCATAGGGTTGTGGTCAAAAGTAGTGCATTATATAGGTAGTGTGTCATTTGGGACAATGACACTAATCAAACAAGGTAGTAAGTGGAATGGTCCTGTTGATGTCCACATATAACAATATGTTGTTTTATATAGACAAGCTGATTGTCCAGTTTCGGGTGACAGTTTTGCTGCAAAAGAACCCCTTCTCTCTAATCTAGATATTAGTGTCTGCCAGTGGCATCTTTCAAGTAGAGACTTGTTCTATGAACAGTTTTCCTCAGTTTGTTTTATAAAGCATTAGGTAGTCTGTAACAGCCTACATAGTACCAGGTACACACTCCAAAAAAAGTTAATTTAGTCATGACATAATCATAACAACAATAATAACATAATCATAATACTGGAATGTTTGTATATTCTGCTGTTAATCAGCAGGTAGTTTGTATTCAATTACTAACCTAATCTGTTGGCTTCAACATTTGGTAATACACATGAATGTACATTAAATGGGGACTGAAAATGCTTGGATTAGTCAAGTCTTGTTTTGTATGTTTTTGAGCTATGGATAGGACTAGGAATTTAAGTTAATATGTACTTTTGAATTCAAACCCCATTGTGAAAATGTGGAGTTGGTGAACCTGCTTCTGGTTGATGATGGTTATTGTTTCAAGACCAGATGATCCCCCACCAATCACCAGGTAGCAACATTGTGACCTGACCTCCTGTATTCTCCATTATTCTCCTTTGCTTTGCCACTTCCATTATGATTGTCACAAGGTCAGAGTTCCCTTGACTGATTGTTTCATGGGACATGGTAGGTAGCCCCATTGAACTTTCTCCACATTAAACATAGGCTGTCATTTGAAATAAGAATTTGTTCTTAACTCTCTTGCCTAGTTAAATAAATAAAAACTGATGTGAACAATGAGGAAACAGTGAGTTTGCAAGAGAAGGCACCATTCCCTGTTAATACTATAAGCACAAACCTACTACCGTATCGTTGTCTTCCAGCACTGCCATGTGTAGCCCCTGAATACAGAAGTTAATCTAAAGTCCCTTGGGGACAGGTCAGGAAGGGAAGAGTTTTGTCTGTTACACAACTGAATTATTTCACCTTGACTGAACTTCTTATCTCATTCATTCTATTTCTTTGTCTCTCTCCCTAGGTGATGGTCAAAGGAGACACCACCTCGCAAGTTGTTCAAGATGATCAAGTGAAAGGACCGTTAAGGGTAAGTTGGAACTAACTGGCACCACCAAACTTGTCACAGGAAGATAAGGAAAATATTAGTTAGGCCCTCAGTGTCCTTTTGGTTCTCAGAATAAATAATCTGTTAATCACATGATTCTAAGAGCTGATCTGTCAGATACAACAATGGTGCTGTGCTTGTGACAGGAGTAGAACGGGGACAGTTGGTACATATTGGGTATTGTTGACATAAAGCTTATGTATATTGCCTAATTGTAATGGTCATGTGACTAATGCTCTGGCAAAGCATGCTGATCACCTGTTTTTCAACATCAATGGCACTGCAAGTGTTACACATTCAAAGTTCCCCGACGGTTCAAAATGGCCTCAGTTTTTCTTTCTTGATGTTTTCGAAGCCCTGTGTGGTTCACTTTTCATTGTTTGAACATATGCGATAGGCTTTCACTCTGCTCAGGCACATTGTTCTTTATTTAGGGGAACTCTCTTAACTTTTGCCGTTTTGAGTTCTTGTTGAAATGGGAGTATAAGAGCAGAACGTATGAGGTGTTTCAGTCTCATCCCTTTGTTTCCTTTTGCAGGTGGGCTCCACAGTGGAGGTGAAGAGTGCAGAGGGGATCTGCAGTGAGGCAACCATCAACAAACTCACAGACGCCAGTTGGTACACAGTGGGCAAGTACAGCAACAACACCCAAACTAATATACAATGCCTGCTCTTCAGTTAATGTTAACGTACACACTGTACGTCTTTGTTGGTTGCATTTCCCCCATTTTCTCTCAACTTGCCTAATGGTTAATAACCATTTGTCTATATAAAGTCCTTAGGAAGTCTCATATTTTGGTGTGACTTTTGCAAGGGGTGCCGTTTTTTAAAACTTTTGCATGGGGCGCTGTTTTTCATGTGTTCCAGTGTTTGACGATGGGGATGAGAAGACACTCCGCAGGACGTCACTGTGTCTGAAGGGAGAAAGACATTTTGCTGAGAGCGAGGTAAAGGGACTACTATTCTGACCTGACTCTTTTCTTAGCCATTTGATTTGCTGGCCTCTCCGTTATGTTAAACGTTAACATATTGATTAAGCCCCCTCCTTTCACCTCTCCCTCACATCTAGACGTTGGACCAACTGCCCCTAACCAACCCAGAGCACTTTGGGACCCCCGTCATCGGGAAGAAGGGAAACCGCGGAGGGAGGAGGTCATCTCAGGCTCAGTAAGTTGACCGTTCTTTTACTTTTGGCTATAGGGAACCACACCGTTCTTTGCTTTAGATACGGTTTTATGACTTAACAAGCATTACCTCTTACATTTACCAGTATGATTTTAATCTATAGCAAGCATGCTTCTTTAAATGCTCTGCCTGCATACATTCAGACATGGTCATTTATATACAACAACATAGCAAGATATATAGGCCTTTGCGATTGATACAGCGTTGAGCTTCTATAGAGCTCTGTAGAAGCTTTTGACTGAGACTAAATGTTTTGATGGAGACGGACTATAGCTTCTGACCTGTAACGATTTTGTTCTGATGGGGAGTCCTTTTGTTCAACTCCTCAGTGCGGACGATGACAAGGAGTCGTCTTCCAGTGAAGATGACAATGAGGACAGGAGGAGGCTAAACGATGACCTGATGGGTAAAGTGGCCAGTGTTCAGACTGGGACCGAGCGGACATCCTGGTACCTGGCCCTGGTGAGTCACAACCTGCACAGCCCCAGTTACACACACTGTTTCTTTCTCTGCTCTCTTTCACTTTCTCTCTTGCTCTCTCAATATGTATGGTATAATTAAATGGTCCTAGACCTTATAGCAGCCATTGACAAGTTAGAGTTGTACAGATCAGGGACGTTTCAATCTTTCACATTCAGCTACACTTGTCCTACCAGCTAATTGAGCAGTGTCAGGGAGATGTTAGTTCTGTTCATACAACCACCTGAAAAACAACTTGTGAAATTGAAAGCAAATGGTCAAAAGCCCTCCTAGACCGTTGGCCCTTGTTGTATGATTGTTCCTAACTGTTCTTTATTGGTTCTGTTTAGGTGATATCACCCAGCTGCAATGATGACTTGACAGTCAAGAAGGACCAATGTTTAGTCAGATCATTTGCAGACTCCAAATTGTAAGTGTTGTGCATCCTACTTTTACATAATACAGTTTTAAAGAATTCCCAGTTCATTTACAAACATGTCTTGGTATACGTTTGCCCTGCCATGCAATGTAAATACACATGTATAATGTAAATCGCTGTTGCAGTCTTCTCAGAATTGGTACTCTAAAAAAAAAATCTGAATGCACATTTAGATGTTTGTTGTTTTTCAGTCACACTGTGGCAAGAAAGGAGATCCATGAAGTGAACATGGACAGCATCTCTAAACCCGAGTTCTCACCGAGGAAAGGTAAGGATGGCTCACCTAGGGCTCAACACTTACAATTGCAGTAAGTTCCAAAAATTAATGTTATTATGTTTATTTCAACTGAATTGAGATGAAATTGACCTGTAGGCCTAACTCTTTACTTAGGGGGCTTTCACCAAATTGGTTCGGAGCGGTTTTTCCAAACTCTGGCGTATTTCCCACCCTTAGTTCGGTTCGTTTGGACTGGTGTGTGAACACTGTGCGCATTAAACTCACCGTGGTTCGCTCAAAAAGGGTGGTCTCAGTCCGATTCCATTCTTACCGTGGTGCGGTTCGCTGCAGGTGAGAACGCAGTCCGAACCAAACAGGAAAATAACCAAGGAGTATTATTGGTTGTTTGACTGCATGCATTTCATAAAATGCACGTAGTACCATTACTTTATCTCTGAAACATTTTGTGATCGCATCCAGGCTATACCGGGGATATAGGCTATTCACATCCCAGTTAGAGCGGCTATTGCGGCTGTTCCCTCCCGAATGTTGTTGGAAGACCAAAGCGAAAGTAATGAAGTTTGCGACAAGTTATGCTTCTTGGTAATCATAGACGGATTGAACTTGATGATAATTTTTCTCCAATAAACAAATGACGTGGTTTTGTTTGGACATTTAGCAATGTGAAACCAACTGGACCAGATGGGGGGGGCCGACAACAACAATGTAACATAATCTACGTCTGATTTGAACTATGTGTGAAAGTACCCTTTTTCTGGCTACTCTCAGGGTTGGATGGGGCAGTGCATTTCCTCAAGACCAAGGTAGTTCCTGACAGTTGGAAGATGGACATGAGTGAGATTTTAGAATCCTCCAGCAGTGACGAGGAGGACACAGAAGGAAAGGAGAGTGACGAGGAGGAGGAGGAGGAGGAGGAGGACGAGAAGGAGGAGGACGAGGAGGAGGAGGAGAAGGAAGATACCAATGATGAGGTAAGAAGAACACGGTTTTAGTCTGGAGGGTTATTTTAAGACTACAAGTAAGTCACTTTCCTTTTAGGTGATGATTAGGCCAGAGCCTTTTTATATTCATAAATTAAGTCTTTCTATCAGTTTTGACAAGGCAGTAGCTTATCCAGTGTTTTGACTGTTTACTGACCTGTGTTATACTCTACTAACAATGACCATTACAACCTGCTTGAATAGCTACTAATTTATGGAGAGAGAAAGGAAGTTATCACTCTCTTTGCTGCATATTAATTTTGTCGTGATAAGCTTTATCTGAGGGCCGGCTCTCAGTAATGTAAACCCAGCTGTGTATTGTAGTGACCTCACCTGCTTTGAGAATAAAGTTGGCTTGGCACCATGCATTCATTGCATTCCCTTTCTGACATCTTGTGGCTACTGAGCCAAAATTGATTGAGCCAGACTCCCAATAGACCCTGATTGTGTCCCAAATGGCACCCTATTCCCTCTTAGTGTACTACTTTTGACCAGGGCCCATAGGGAATAGGGTGCCATTTGGGACTTAGTCCCAGTGTGTGGGAAAGCCCCTTCCTCCGGAACAACAATGGTTCTTTCTGCTCCCAGAGTTTGGGACAAATGGCCATTCGTGTGGTTTCAGACACTGTTCCCATAGCAACTGGCAGCTACTTCCTATCGTTTTAGAGAGGGGCTGTGGGGATTGGCTGAGGGCCAGTGGAGGCTCCTGACTCGAGTTCTTTCTACCTCTGCTGCTTGTCATAAAGGCTTTGCTTCTCATGAGTGAAATTGGTTCACTTCACTGTGTATTTGCTTGTGTCTGGGGCACTTTGTCAGTCAAGGTATAATTCACACATTACATATCACAGCTTACATAGATTACAATGGCATGGACATTGTTGATTTTTCTTTCTAGTTCCTCCATTTTAGACTTCAGTGTACTGTGACAGTATCTGTTTAGTAATATATGTACAGTGTATTCAGGAAAGTATTCAACCCTCTTGACTTTTTCCACATTTTATATGGATTATAATTTTTCCCTCATCAATCTACACACAATATCCCATAATGACAAAGCAAAAACTGGTTTTTAGAAATAAAAAAAACTATAAAATATCACATGACACTACAAGCTTGGCACATCTGTATTTGGGGAGTTCCTCCCATTCTTCTCTGCAGATCGTCTCAAGCTCTGTCAGGTTGGATGGGGAGCGTCGTTACACAGCTATTTTCAGGTCTCTCCAGAGATGTTCGTTGTTGTTCATGTCCAGGGTCTGGCTGGGCCACTCAAGGACATTCAGAGACTTGTCCCAAAACCACTCCTGCATTGTCTTGGCTGTGTGCTTAGGGTCGTTGTCCTGTTGGAAGGTGAACCTTCGGCCTAATCTGATGTCCTGAGCACTCTGGAGCAGGTTTTCAACAAGGATCTCTCTGTGCTTTGCTCCGTTCATCTTTGCCTCGATCCTGACTAGCCTCCCAGTCCCTGCCACTGAAAACCATCCCCACAGCATGATGGTGCCATGTTTCCTCCAGATGTGACGCTTCAATGTTGGTTTCATCACACCAGAGAATCTTGTTTCTCATGGTCAGATTCCTTAGGTGCCTTTTGGCAAACTCCAAGTGGGCTGTCATGTGCCTTATACTGAGGAGTGAATTCCGTCTGGCCACTCTAACATAAAGGCCTGATTTGGTGGAGTGCTGGTTGTCCTTCTGGAAGGTTCTCCCATCTCCACAGACAAACTCTGGAGCTCTGTCAGTGACCATCGGGTTCTTGGTCACATACGCAACTAAGGATTTTCTCCCACAATTGCTCAGTTTGGCGGGGCGGCCAGCTCTAGGAAGAGTCGTGGTGGTTCCAAACTTCTTCCATTTACGAATGATTGAAGCCATGGTGTTTTCGGGAACCTTCAATGCTGCAGAAATATTTTGGTACCCTTCCCTAGAAGGGGGAGCACCGAGAGAGAATTGTGTTGAGACAATCCTGTCTCGGTGCTCTACGGACAATTCCTTTGACCTCATGGCTTGGTTTTTGCAAAAATATAAACTCTCTTCGCTTTGTAATTATGGGGTATTGTGTGTAGATTTCTTAGGACTTTGAAATGTATTTTTTTTTTTTTTTTTCATTTATAATTACGTCTGTAACGTAACAAAATGTGGAGAGAGTCCAGGCGTCTGAATACTTTCTGAAGGCACTGTACATAGGGAGCCATATCTATGGCCATGGATGCTGTGAATAGGTAACACACCATACAATATGATTCTCTGAGAATGGTTTCGCAAACTCATCGGAAGTTATGATGACATGTTTCTCTTGGCTATCGGATTACCCATTTTAAGTGAGTGAGTGTTAAATATATTTAACCATTAAATCTGTCCTTGAATTTAACCTACAGTAAGTTGTTTAGCCCAAGTGACTTGGCTTGACAAGTAACAGAATGTGCAATGACTTCAGAGGCAAAGCGTGAGCTCAAAATAATCTCAGCACCTGACTGACTACTGGCCTTGGCATACATGGAAATCTTCCTCTGCTAACGCTACAGGAATGAATTAGTTATGTCAAGACTGATGGCTTGCATGTCACCTTGTGTACTCTGCTAGACTAGTCAGTAGAGATTCTGACTAGGGTTTTTGTCTTTATCATGAAAAAAAAGGAACCTTTTTTACCAAGTTAGTTGCGTTGATATTTTGACTCGAGTGTGTTTTTGCCGAGACCGTGTCAAATTAGCAGCACACTCAATGAAGGATAATGGCTATCATAAGTAATTGTCAGTTAATGTCTAATTTGCCTATATAACCAAGGTGTATGTTTCCTGCAGCCTGAGGATGAGGCAGACCCAGAGGAGAGAGATCACTTCCTGCAGCAGCTGTATAAGTTCATGGAGGATCGAGGTGAGCCTTCAGCCCTGTCCCATTTATCTTCCAGCTTGTCTACGTCCCAAATGGCATCCTATTCCCTATATAGTGCCCTACTTTTGACCAGGGACTACATAGGGAATAGGGTACCATTTTGGGATGCAGCCCTGAATTGTGCATTACCTCGCTCACTAACCCACAAGAGTTTGAAACCATTGGATTGATGTAAGAAATATGGTGGACACTCTCCACACCAATCCAGTGCTTTTACATCCTTGAGAGAGTGAATAAGTGCACACGTCAGGGAGAAGAATGGGAAATAATTGGCGATCTTTCATATGACTTTTACTGAACACAACACTTTACTGCACGCACACACTGCCTGGCCTGGCTCTGAATTCCCCATCCATCTTTCATTTGATTTCACTGCAGGTCTTTATAACACAATGTATTCTAATCACTCATTCAACGACAACCCATGAAATAAAAAGGATCCTCCTGTGATTTTTCAATGCCCTAAAAATGGGCTACTTTTCCTCTGTAACGTCACTCTGCTCTTCTCATCCTTTCCTCCTCAGGGACGCCAATTAACAAGCCTCCTGTGCTCGGCTACAAGGATCTGAACCTCTTCAAGCTCTTCAGGCTAGTCTACCACCAGGGGGGCTGTGACAAAGTGAGTGCATCATCTCTACAGCTTGCTCTCCCTCCCTCCCTCTTCACTGCAGCGGCAGGCAGACTGTCTGGTCTCGTCGTCTAATGTGAACAACCTGTTCTCTCCAGCTTTGCCTTGCCTCTCCTGCGTCTCTGTAAGCAAAATTGCAGCGTGTAGGTTTTTAGTGGACTGTCAAGGTCAAGGGGTGTCTGTCTGGCTGGTGTTTTGCACATTGGCTGCTATGATGGCAAAGAAAACAGGCCTGCAAAAACGACTTAACAATTTGGACTCGCTCGATCAAGTGATGTTGGTAGCGTTTTGTCTCAGTAGCTCTTTCTTTTGTTGAATATATTCTTGATAAAGCGTAGCCTACATGAATGGTTATTGTGATGGTGTTTTTTTGCAGATTGAAAGTGGATCTGTGTGGAAACAAATCTACATAGACCTTGGCATTCCCGTCCTAAACTCTGCTGCCTCCTACAATGTGAAGACTGCCTATAGAAAGTAGGTGTTTGATCACTTCACTCAGACTTACAAACGCTCTTTACCAGATGGTTCTTTCTTTTGAAGCTGTTGAGTCATTTTCTGTGCTTCAAACTGTATTTTAGGCCAGATTACTGTAAAGCACTTGTGAAATATGTTGCTGTAAAAAAGGCTTTATAAATAGATTTGATTGATATTTCTGTTTTTATGCACCAAGATTGTTTCTAAGTGTTGTGAGTGATGTCTACTGTGCTTGAGGGAGTGCTAATACATTGTGTGTGTGTAGGTACCTGTATGGCTTCGAGGAGTACTGTCGCTCAGCCTGCATCGTCTTCAGGACCATCCACCACAGCGAGGATCCGCCAGCCTCCCAGTCAGAAGAGAAGGCTGCCCAGATCTCTGAGGTGAAGGAGTGCCAGGGCCCAACACCATCCGTCAAAACTGAGTCTGCTGCGGCCATGGAGGACAAGCCTGCCCAGGAGGAGGCAGAGTCGGGGAACGAGAGCGACAAAGATGTCTCCTCTCCCAGGGTTAGTAAGAGTTGTTTGTTTATTTTTTGGGGCGTAATTTGTACATGACACTGAAGACAATTCAATTTTGGACTCTGTTAGATTGAAATCCTGTTCAGTTTCATGGTCAGTCAGCG
This sequence comes from Salmo trutta, assembly GCF_901001165.1. Classification (NCBI taxonomy): domain Eukaryota; kingdom Metazoa; phylum Chordata; class Actinopteri; order Salmoniformes; family Salmonidae; genus Salmo; species Salmo trutta. The sequence goes on along the minus strand of NC_042989.1, from coordinate 9,179,743 downwards.
TGACCAGGGTTGGTTCTCTTTCATTGAGATGGCTTTCTACTGTTCCTTCCCTCGGATCTTCTTTCAATGCGTTTTGAGAAGGAGCCGGAGGGAGGATGTGAGGAATCGAGGAAATACATTTGAGACGGAGCTGTAGGTAGTTTTGCTGCAGGCAGCCTAGGGTTCCACCTCCACAGACACTAATCACTTTACTTTCTTCTTTATCTCAGGGGAGGAGACGGTGCACTGTGACCCCGGTCAAAGCTGAGGTGAAGGAGCCCTCAAAGCTGGAGAAGATCAAAGAGAAGGAGGAGCAGAGTGGTGTGGGGGAGACCAGCGGAGAGGAGACTGGAGGTCCGAGAGACTGCAGCAGGTCAGATGGAGGGGACACCCCGGGGAACAGACGCAGCCGACGCCTGGAGGAGTCCGATAAAGAGTCTGAGGACGAAGAGGAGGAGGAGGAGTTGGAGGATGAGGAAGACGGCGAGAGGAGAGTCGGAGAAAGGTACAGTTGAATGTTAATGAACTGTCAGTGTAAAATAAATGGTGATAGAATTCATGGAATGTTCAAGATTATGTAATAATTGAATGTCACCTCAGGGCATCAAGTCTATTAGCTGCCAAATGTCAATCTTCTCAAGTTCCTCTATTTTGTACATGTCAGGATGTGTGGCCATTGAACCGACTAGAATGTCATGAATTGTGTAACACACAAACAGGAGGAATGTGATTACAATCAACATGTGGTTTCACATACTTGCTGAAGTCTTGTGATGTCATGTTTCAGGGTTGGTTTCCTATTGGATGGCAGTGCTGCAGATTTCTTTTGTTTTGTTGCTGTAACTTGCAGAACTAATGTTCATATTTACTAGGAAGAGGAGGGTTTATCTGAACTTGTCCAATAAGAAACTCACATTTTTGTTGTAAAACAGTTTGCTACGGTGTGAACTAATGAATACGACCCATTTCTATCATGTGAAATTGGAGTAGTGCTTGTAGTACTGACTGAAGAGCTTCTTCGCTGAGTTTGAGGGCCTTGTTCGGATGGCTCTACAGTGAGCCCAAAGGTATTTTTTAGGACTCTTTTGTTAGATCACGGAAAGGGGGTCTGTAGAAAACCCTTAAGGTGGCAATGTGTAACTTTCTGGGGGACCTGACCAATTTCACATAGATCTATAACTCACATTTCTATCATTCTACTTGAAAGCAAGTCTAAGAAGCGGTAGACCTATTCTATGTGTGCGATTTCTATGCTTGTTCATCAATCAAATTTATTTATAATGCCCTTCTTACATCAGCAGATGTCACAAAGTGCTGTACAGAAACCCAGCCTAAATCCCCAAACGGCAAGCAATGCAGATGTAGAAGCACAGTGGCTAGGAAAAACTCCCTAGAAAGGCCATAACCTAGGAGGATACCTAGAGGAACCAGGCTCTGAGGGGTGGCCAGTCCTCTTCTGGCTGTGCCAGGTGGAGATTATAACAGAAAATGGCCAAGATGTTCAAACGTTCATAGATGACCAGCAGGGTCAGATGATAATAATCACAGTGGTTGTAGAGGGTGCAAAGTATCAGCACCTCAGGAGTAAATGTCAGTTGGCTTTTCGTAGCCGATCATTCAGAGTTAGACAGCAGGTGCGGTAGAGAGTCCAAAACAGCAGGTCCGGGACAAGGTAGCACGTCCAGTGAACAGGTCAGGGTTCCATAGCCGCAGGCAGAACAGTTGAAACTGAGACGCAGCATGACCAGGTGGACTGGGGACAGCAAGGAGTCATCAGGCCAGGTAGTCCTGAGGCATGGTCCTAGGGCTCAGGGAGAGAGAGAGGGAGCATACTTAAATTGACACAGGACACCGGATAAGACAGGAGAAATACTCCAGATATAACAGACTGACCCTAGCCCCCTGACACAAACTATTGCAGCATAAATACTGGAGGCTGAGACAGGAGGGGTCGGGAGACACTGTGGCCCGGACCAGGCCAAACAGGCAGGATATAACCCCACCCACTTTGCCAAAGCACAGCCCCCACACCACTAGAGGGATATCTTCAACCACCAACCTACTACCCTGAGACAAGGCTGAGTATAGCCCATGAAGATCTCCCTCAGGCACGAACCCGAGGGGGGCGCCAACCAGGGGCGAAAATCTGATATCAACTTTGGAGGGGACAATTACATGACATTTTCTCAAGAGCAATTCCTGAGGGGGACACCAAAAGTAGTGCTGTAACACATAGCCTACATTGTAATACGGTAAATGTATATTGAGGAACCAAAGAAATAAGGTGTTTGCCGTACTCCTAACTACCGGTACCCAAAACTACACAACTAATCACAACAGCAATACCATTGCCTTTAACAAATCTTAGTTCAGTCACCAGTTTAAGTTGAGAGTGGGACTATCTATGGCATTGTCCAATTATGTTCCTATTTTACAAGTCAAAAAAATTGAGAACCTTTCATAATGTTGCCAAACAAAGACTCAACAAACTTACCTGAGACTCCCTGTCTCTGCAAGTCTGTCCCTGCATATCTGTCCCCAACTCTGCTGTCTGTGTGCCATCTGTTGCCTGCTCTGCCTAATGACATCATTGTGAAACATTTCCATTAGAATTTCATTTCTTTCTTATGAACATTTTATCAACTAGTCTTTGAGATATTAGGCTACTAGGGTTCTTACTATGCGTTTTGGTGTATTGAAAAATACTCTGATGTCCGTCTTTTATTTTTCTGCCATTTTTCTACCTGGCTGGCTACACACACACACAGTGTGTAGGTTATTTACAGTAGGAGATGGGCTTCTATCATCTATCATTCTATTTGGGCTTCGATCTAAAAGGTAGCTAGCAAATGTGAAATGGATTAAAATGACGAGTTGACAGCTGTATGAGTTCACCATTTACACAACAGATGCTGCAACCTTTTGTAGTTTTAATAGTTTGTTTCATATTGGCTGGCTTCCAACAATAGCTGAATTTGCAAAGCTAGCGAGCACCAATTCAGTTTCAGTGGTGTTTGCTATAATCTTTGCTACCCGGGTTAAATAAAGGTGAAATAAAATAAATAAATAAAAGTTCCCTTGCGCCAATTTAGCTTTTGCAACGAGACCAATAAATATATTTAAGACAATGGTAGAAGAGTGTAGTTCTGTTCAGTTTGGACTTCAGTTTATCGCTAACCTTATCACAGGGACTTTGAAGCACTAACTTACATCATCTGCATGCTGATCTTGGAATAAATTGACGATAGCAAAGATTCCATCTTTGACGCCGCCACATAAATGGAATAGGTACTAGCTAGCTTAATAGTTAATATCTGCGCGCTAGCTCTGCATATTCAGCTAGTGTGTGTGCGCGATTGACCTTACGTCAGTTACGTTCATTGAGTGCCTTTCAGACAGTAGACACGACCCCTCTGTTACCTTGCCAACTAAGGAACTGGCAGTGGATCAAACCATTGTGAGGCAAAGGGTGGGGGGGTCGCAATCTTTTGAAACTTAAAAACGCGGTATTAAGTGTCTATAATCAGCACAATTGCTTTCATTGCGTATTATTAATATTATTTAAATTACATAGTTATGTTTCAGTGATATATTGGGGGGGGACAAATCATATTTTTCCCAGGATGGGGGGGTCGTCTCCCCCCCGGGATTTCCGCCCCTGGCGCCAACTTAAGTCTTTTTGTTTTTGCGTCTTCAGTTTGGAAAACCAGCGTCACAGCTGAATTATTTTTCTTCTGTTATGCAAAATATATTTCACAGCGGTTTAGATGGTACAATGATTTGCTACACCAGTGGTTTCCAAAACTTTTTATAGTCCAAATGTTGTTTTTTGCCATCATTGTAAGCCTGCCACACACACACACTATACAATACATTATTTAAACATAAGAATGAGTGTGAGTTTTTTGGCACAACCCGGCTCGTGGGAAGTGACAGAGCTCTTATAGGACCAGTGCACAAATAATAATAATCAATAATTTTGCTCTTTATTTAACCATCTTACATATTAAACCTTATTTGTTCATCAAATTATGAATAACTCACCACAGGTTAATGAGAAGGGTGTGCTTGAAAGGATGCACATAACTCTGCAATGTTGGGTTGTATTGGAGAGAGTCTCTTAAATAATTTCCCACACAGTCTGTGCCTGTATTTAGTTTTCATGCTAGTGAGGGCCGAGAATCCGCTCTCACATAGGTACGTGGTTGCAAAGGGCATCAGTGTCTTAACAGTGCGATTTGCCAAGGCAGGATACTCTGAGCGCAGCCCAATCCAGAAATCTGGCAGTAGCTTCGGATTAAATTAAATTTTCACAGAACCGCTTGTTGCAATTTCGATGAGGCTCTCTTGTTCAGATATCAGTAAGTGGACTGGAGGCAGGGCATGAAAGAGAAACTGGATTCGTTATGTCATCCGTCATACAATGATGGAAAGACCTGTGTGTTGTCCTTGTTAATGCAGACCGAGAAGAGCTCCAAGTTCTTAAAGCATAGCCTCAATTTTGTCCCGCACATTGAATATAGTTGCGAAGAGTCCCTGTAATCCTAGATTCAGATCATTCAGGGCGAGGGGAAAAAACATCACTCAGATACACCAGTCGTGTGAGAAACTCGTCATCATGCTAGCGGTCAGACAAGTGAAAATTATGGTCAGTAAAGAACTTTAAGCTCGTCTCTCAATTAAAAAAAAAAAAAAAAACACGTCAATACTTTGCCCCTTGATAACCAGCGCTGCCCATATCATTGCATAGTGCGGAAAATACACAAGAGTTCAGGGGCCTTGCTTTAACAAAGTTAACCATTTTCACTGTAGCGTCCAAAACGTCTTTCAAGCTGTCAGGCATTCTCTTGGCAGCAAGAGCCTCTCGGTGGATGCTGCAGTGGACCCAAGTAGCGTCGGGAGCAACTACTTGCACGCACGTTACCACTCCCCTGTCATGGCTTTTGTGCCATCAGTACAGATGCCAACATGAGCAGCAGCTACGTTTGTCTACATACGGAACATTAGTGGAATTCCCGTGAGAGAGTAAAGGTTAATGTGATTGGATGTTAATTATTTGACTAGGCTACCTTTATTTGATATTGTGGTGTTTAGCTGAACACTAGATGGTTTAATTATATTTTTGGCAGTGAAACAAGGCTACTCGGGGGGGACCTCACCCAAATGTACAGCCCCGTTGGAAAATATAAATGGACTGTTTGAAAATTTGAAGGGAAAAAAATGAAACTTTTTTTTTTTTTAATGTAAAATGTGAATCACATTTTTATTTGGCGTACCCCCGACAGCATTGCGCGTATGTACCCCAGTTTGGGAATAACTGCTCAACACTATACTAGCTTATTTTGTCACAAACTGAAATTAGGTGAACTAAGAGTTTTAGCAATCAGGAAATGGCGGAGCGATATCTGCATACGCCAAGCTACTTAGTTGCACTATCAGGGTAAAGCAATGTGTTCTACTCCTTTTCATCAGAACCCTGGGCTTTTATATCTTTGTGGACAGATGTCAGCTCAGCTGCTCCATTTATGTCGAACAAACTTTGAAGCAGGTGTGCATTCATTAGTGCACGTTGTAGAAAACTGTAGAAAAACGTTATGCAGCTGAGAACTTTTTGCAACAAAGTTACAAAAGTTCAGTTTAATACCTCCGTTTGGTTCCTAGTGAATACACCACAGTATTGGCAGTGTTTAATAACCTGCTTTTGATGTTAGCTAGCTTTATTTTTGTGAATGGGCACCGTAAGATTTGAAGGCTCTCAGGGACAGCCTTTAACCGTGTGTGTGTGTGTGTGTGTGTGTGTGTGTGTGTGTGTGTGTGGACAGGGGTGAGGACGAAGACTCTGAAGACTCAGTAACAGGGATTAAGGTGAAGGTAAAGTACGGTCGAGGGAAGACCCAAAAGATCTACGAGGCCAACATCAAGAAGGCAGAGAATGATGATGGAGGAGATGTCCTCTACCTGGTTCACTACTATGGCTGGAACGTCAGGTAACCCATGGACACATGCTTTCATTCTCACCCACCTGAAAGAGATGATAGGGATTTTATAATTCGCTGTCTTGATCGCAGCAGTATTTTCAGTATTACTTTTCCACCTTTATCTGTTTTTGAAGTGTCTGACTTTCAATGTAATATTTTGCTACTTAGTGCAAGCAGTATGTTTATTGTATGTGTATAATCTGAGAGATGAATGAGTGGGTCTAGCTATAGGGTTAATGGTTTCATTTCCCCTCTAGGTATGATGAGTGGGTCAAAGCAGACCGGATAATCTGGCCTGTCGACAAGGGCGGAACAAAAAATAAACAGAAAAAGAAAGTGAAGAATAAAGAGGAAGGCGAGAAGGAGGACGACAAGCAGGGGAAGCTGTGTGGCTTGAAGCGAGGTCGCCCTCTTCTTCGAACCACCCCCGCCAGCGCCAACCGCAGCGTCTCCAAGACCCCCAGCAGTGAGGGGCGCTCCAGCAGCAAGAGCAAATCTGATGTATCAGCCCTGCCCAACGGAGAGGGTAAGAGACCCGACACCTGTACTTAGGTACCAGCATGTAACATGACACCATGGGTGCATCTTGAACCCTGGCTTCCTTTTCTCCCATCTCTTCCTCACCATAATCTGCACCGATCATCAGTATTATGGAGAGGGTAAGACGGTGGAGCTCGTTCAGCAGGCTGCAGTCTTATACAATGTTCAGACCGAAATGTATTATTATATAGAACTGATATCGTTGTCTGTCATGTAGAATAGTGAATTGTGACAGCTCTATTGATTTTGATTTGTCTGTCGGTCTGTGTAAACAGGTACCCCTCGCCGACGCACAAGAAGAACCTCTGGGTTGTATGACTCGGACAGGGATTCTACCTCCAATGGTAGGTCAACATGCCTCCAGATGCAGTATAGTCACTAGTTTAATTAACTATGATAGCCCACATCTAAGAATGATTAGAGGGCGTTTCTGGCCACGTGAGGCTGGTTTTACCAGACACCGATTTAAACTTAGTCCTGGACTATGAAGCCCTTTCAGTGGAGATTGATTTTGAGTCCATGACTAGAATTAATCTGTCTGGGGAAACTGCCCCTTGGTGTTTGGGAAGTAATTGTTATTTTAAGGATTGAAGCCTAGACTTTTAATGGATGCAAGCTAACCCTTAATGTCCCCCCCTCTCTACTTCTGGTAGAAGAATCGGGGAACTCGTCAGAGGACAGTGAGTCAGAGGATTCTCCTGAGAAGAAGCCTGCGTGGGCGGAGAGGACGGACCCTGCCACGGCCCGTAAGCAGGAGGAGGAGGAGGACCGGCGGGTGGAGAGAGGAAGGGCAGAGGCAGCGGCCGCCGCAGCAGCCCAGGTCACAGCCCAGGACCAGCCCCCCAGCAGCCCTCAGGAGAAGGAGCAACAGGAGGACACGCTCCCTGAGAGGGAGCCGGAGAAAGCTGAGGAGCAGCCCCAAGTGCCCCCCATGACCCCTGAACCCGACAGAACCAAGGAGGAGGACCCCCCTACCCCAAAATCCCCCAGGTCTAAAGCAGCACGTAGAAGTAACGTTCGTGAGCCAGAGAGGAACACCAACAACGACACTGGCTCTGAAACGCCCACCATCATCACCACCACCACCACTCCCAACTACACTGAGGCTGAGTCGTCTCCCTGCCCGTGCCCCCTGAACAGGCAGGATAAGCCCATGGTGGTCCTTCATTGTCTCCCTGCTGAGCACATTCCCAGCATCCCTGACCTTCCCACCATGGACTCGGACACAGACTCAGCCACGGAGGAGGAGATCTGCAGGGAGGAGCGAGGTGTGGCCAAGCGTAAAGCCACTGAGCAGAGGACGCCGGACAAGAAGGTGCGTCTGGACAGGAGGGAAGAGATGACCAAGATGGCGTCGCCTGCGAGGAGGCCCGCCGACTCGCCAGCCAGGAGGCCTGCCGACTCGCCAGAGTGGAGGCTGGAGGCGGGGGGACAGAGAGGCGAGGAGCGCCTGACGCCAGCTAAGGGTAAATCGGAGCCCGAGGTTAAAACAGAGATGCCCGCCCTCACTCCGGAGGTGCAGTGTCAAGATCTAGGAGAGGGAGGTGTAGCAGGAGGTCGACACAGGTCGGAGCAGCTAGCCTCGGGGGTCGAGGAGGAGGTGATGCCCCAGATCGGTCCTGAGGCGCTGGTCTGCCACGAGGATCTGGACGACCTGGATGAGAAGGACAAGACCTTAGCAGAAGACCTCCTAATGATGATGAGTCAAGGGAAGGTCCATGCTCCCCCTCCGTCCAATGCCTCCTCCCACCAGACCCACAACAACCCTCTGTCCTCGGGGGGCGCTGCTCCTCCACGGGTCTTCTCCCCCACCTCTGCCCCCAGCCCTGATGAGTCCCACAGCACCAAGAGTGAGAGCGACGTCCCCATCGAGGTGGACAGTGTAGCCGGGGAGTCTCAGGAGGGGCTTGGTGATAACGAGTCGGCCAACTCAAACTGCTTTGAAGCTAGCACCAGCTCCAGCAACTCCAGCATGTCACTACAGGAGAGGGACACCAAGGACAGAGGTGGGTCACACAAAGAATGGCATAGCCTATTCTATCTTAGGGATGTGACAAAGGGCACATTTGTCTTAACATTAACAATTTTTGTTTGTTTTTGTTAAAACGATTTAAGTCATAATTTCAGAATGCAGAATATGGTCCTATTGCGTTTGGTCACAATGAAGTTCTATCTAGCGCAGTCATAGGCTGAATCTCAAACCCAACACTTGACTCCTAAGCCCTTTTATCGAGTGGCCACTTACTGTTGTGTTTGATAGCGACCACTCGAGTCTGCAATGAGCATTGAGACGATGCGCACTCAACGTCCAAACTGCCGCTTACCAATATCCCAAAAATCTATTTGTGAGCATTGTGTCCTTCGACCTGTCTTGTGCATGACTCACTCGCTGTGAAACTGGGGCAGACAGACGCATATACTGATAGACAGTGAGAAAATTGTAAAGAACAAAATGACATGTCCTATTCCTGCACAAAATGTGCAATTTATATCGGTCGCCAGTGATTTCATCAACCGGTTTAGGTTATAACCTGTCTTCTGCTTGCTAGCTTCACTGACACAGGGATGGAATTTTAGCTAGATAACTATGGCTGTTGGGCACTGCACTGACAAATGGCGTGTATTTCTGGTAGTTTGACAGCTTGCTGATGAAGTTGTAGACATGCTCCCAGCAGTCAGTCCATACTTCAGCATGCTTCCAAAGCACAGCAGCCAGGCAGCAGTAGACTCGGTACTGTACACAACTCGCTTGCCTTTCTCTACCATTTTTCCAACATGGCAATGATGACTTGCGGCGTGCTTTATATCCGTGGCAAATAATTTGATGGATGCGTATCTCCTAACGTTACAGCATTGTTGTGTTTAGGTATTTGTAAAAAAAATGATTATGATAGACCTGTTAATGGTCATTTTGTGAGAAATGCACAGTGATTTTTGCCCTCTGAAATAAACATTCTCAATATTCTCCCTTTCATGATCAGGTCAGAAAAGGTTGATGGACTGCCATATGAGTTCTTCTGCAAAGAAGCAGAAGCGAAACCAGAAACGGCCAAGCACAACATCCAAAATTGATAAGAACGGAGCAGGTCAGTTTCATTGTTCAATTCCATTAATGGCAGGCTGCCAACTCACCCCCCAAAAAAACGTGTCAATGTTTGAATCCTTCTTGGCAGTAATGTGATTTGTGGATTCAAATAAAGTATTTTAAAATGTGTGTGACCACAGGGCACAGCAGTGACAGTGAGGACCTGGCTGTCATGGACACCTCTAGTAAGCTGACTCCAGTGAAACACTCCATGTCTAAAGGAAGCCAGAAGCTGGTCTCTCCTAACAGTAAGGAGCTAGAGAAATATAAGCACAAAGACAAGCAGTCCTCCTTCCCCTCCCCTCGCACGTACAAGTGGACCTTCCAGCTCAGTAAGTTCAACTAACTACTTATCCCTAATCAGCTTATCACACTGATCTCAGGTGTTGAGGATGAGGAATAACAACAGGGGCCGATTTCCCAGACAGACAAAAAATAATAATTATGACTAGGCTTAATCTGTGTCCGGGAAACTGGCCCTAGGAGTTTGGATTTTAGCCTTAATTTTGTGAATATTCTTAAATGTAATATTGTATTCAGTGTTCTAAATGAAATGGTTTTGAAAGCATGCATAGGTTTATAGCCGAGTGGTCAAAGTGTGTTTTGTTTTTATTTGTTCTGACCTTTTACAATAAGAACTTTTGTCTCTCTCTGAGCAGATGAACTAGACAGCATGACAAGTGCTGAGAGGATTTCCTTCTTACAAGACAAACTACAGGATATAAGGAAGTATTACATGTCACTCAAGTCTGAAGTGGCCTCCATAGACAGGAGGCGGAAGAGGTTAAAGAAGAAGGAAAGAGAAGGTAATGTCTTTTCCTCTGTTCAACTCTGATTTCGCTGAAGACTCAATGTTCTTCTCGTCCTCAGTCATGTTCCAGAGCAAACTGCTTGAATAGCTTTGTTTTGTAATGCTTTACTTGGAATATTTCCTTAGTCTGTTTTTGGTACACATACAGCTGTCGAACCTCGTCTCCCTCTTACTACTGTCTATAGCTTTCATTGGAATGGTTTGCTTTGTTTCCATGGTCTCTTTGCTCACCACAATACTTTGTAGAGTATGAAAGACAGATACAGCTGTCTAACCTGGTCTCTCCTCCCTCCCAGTGTCCCACACCACAGCGTCAACGTCATCCGGCTCGTCAGACACTGGGATGAGCCCCTCCTCTGCCTCGCCCACTCAGAACACTGTGGCTGTCGAGTGTAGGTGATGACACGCCTCCTCTCCCATGGCGACCACCCTGCCCATCTCTGCCTGCCAGCCCAGCATCCCGCTGCCTCCCTGGAGACACAGGGTACATCTGAAATGGCACCCTATTCCCTATATAGGGAATATCTTTTGACCAGAAGCCCATGTCAAATGACCAGAGACCCTAGTCAAAAGTAGTCTACTATATATGGCATAGGGGTGGCATTTGGGACGCACGCACGTACTGACACATAGGAGCAAGCGGCCTAAAGCACTCGACTGCCCCCCCCTCGGTCTCCTTTCACCCCTTATCCTTTCTACCGTATCCCGTCCACCACTCCCACTTCCTGCACTTTCCTGCCTCGTAGTCATTTTAGTCCACCTATCGCAGTCGTCAGGAAATGGATTCCATGTGAGTTGAATGTAAAGGAAACTACAAACCCAAGATATAGCCAAACACCGTCAGACTCTCCATCCTTGAACAGTCCATGGCACTTTTCTCCTCCCGCTCTGTCAGAACCACAAACATATAACCTCCTCTGGTTCCCCAAACGGGACCAATCTGGATGCAGTAATGAATCAATGATGTCCCAGACAGAACCAGACAAATGCAATGTATGTAACCTACAATGTAAAGGGTTCCTACCTATGTTAATAATGGTCACTTAACCAGCTGGACATGGTTTGCAAGAAGGTAAATTATGTTTGCTTGCACCATCAGAACTGCCAAAGTACTAGTGTTACAGCAGAGTGCCCTATTTTCGAAGTGTGAAATTCAATTGTGAAAGGGAATGTAGTTTACTGAAAACTGCAGCTGTTGTCTTCCACTATTGCAGTGTCAGCACAGATTAATTATGCAAACTATTTTTTAGTTCTTTTTAAGGAAAGTAATTAAAAAAAAAGGTTTACAGTGGAACAAGAGAAAATGATTTCAGTGGACTAATTTCCTTTGCGAGTGTATTTTGCCGTTTTATATGTAATTGCAGAGTTTTTATTTTAGTATGGAAATTTTCAGAAACTATATCACAGCAGTGAAGTTATTTAATGAAAGATTTCTCAAACTGAAATTGTGTAAAATAAAGTCATGGTTTGCTTTGTTAAATATATTTATTCTGTTAGGAGACTTTTGTATTTTTTACAATATAGAGACATGAACCTTCCATGGGAAAGTATATCGAAATAATGTAATGTGCTCATCTAAATGCAGATTTTGACTGTGTTTCAATTGGGGAGCTACTATGCAGTAGATACACTGTGTACAAAACATTAGGAACACCTTCCTAATATTGAGTTGCACCCCCTTTTGCCCGGGAAACTGTTGAGCGTGAAAAACCCAGCAGCGTTGCAGTTCTTGACACACACTACCATACCCCCGTTCAAAGGCACTTAACTCTTTTTGTCTTGCCCATTCACCCTCAGTGGCACACATACACAATCCATATCTCTATTTTAAGGCTTAAAAATCCTTATTTAAAAACCTGTCTCCTTCCCTTGAAGTGGATTTAGTGATTGAAGTGACATCAATAAGGGATCATAGCGTTCATTTGGATTCACCTGGTCAGTCTGTCATGGAAAGAGCAGGTGTTCCTAATGTTTTGTACACTCAGTGTATGTTTCCCCCATTTTCAATAGGGCCCACTACTTTCTCTTAATGTTTGCTTTTCCCTATTTGTTTTTTGGGAACACCATAATTTGGTGGCCTTCACTTTCACTTTGTTTCTTGGTACTTGTATTTTGTTATTTAAAACATTATTTTCAACATGAGTTCTGACCAATTAAAAGTTGCATAAGAAGCATGTATGTTAAGCCCAGGGGTTTCCTATGATTTGTTTTTGTACAGGTTGTCCAAAACCATGTATTTGAAAAATACATTTTACACAAACTGTAATGAATGATTTATTTTTAACCTCATCTTTGTACCAGTATATTAAAACCTTTATTTTTCTGTCAAGTTGGTAGAAACATTAGCACACAGTGTATATACTGAACCAGTGAGTTTCAGCATTAGTCTGAAGAGAATGGAAGCATTCAGGACATTTTAAAATGTTTGTTTGACTTGATTTCATTGTGAAAAAATGTACTTCTTTAAATCGAAGTTGATCTACGGATTCCTAGATGAAGGTATTACGATTCCCTGAGCAAAGCCATTGTATCTTTGTAAAATAATGAGAGCTCTCATTTCTAATAAAAGTTTTTAAATATTTCCCTTGTGCAATACTGGTCATTGACGAGAGAAATCTGTCTCCGGGGTTGTGCTGCAGCCACCTCTGCTAAACTTACTGTTATTTTTTACATTTTCTGGAGAAATATCTGTATGTAGATAAGCAGTACTCATCTTGTTTTACCAGGTTGGGAAAAAGCATTTTGCTTGGATTACCTGAGATAGATCAATTTGATTTTAGCCTGCATTTACACAGGCAATCTAATGCTGATATTTTTTTTCCCCACTAGTGATTGGTCAAAATATCAGAATTGGGCTGCCTGGGTAAATGCTAAGTGGAGTGCCTGGAAGCAGCCCTCAATTGTGGTATATTGGCCATAAACCACAAACCCTTGAGGTGCCTTAATTATTTTAAACTGGTTACCAACATGAATAGAACAGTAAGGTTGAGTCATACCTATGGTATATTGTCTGATACACAACAAATGCTGTGTAAACCAATCAGCATCCAGAACCTAAACTACCCGGTTTATAATCTTCAACCTCTGGTTATGCATCTCTAGGCCAATGACCTTCAAGTGAGGACAGTTGTCATTGAGCGGTTCCTCATTATTACCATCTTGGCTGCAGTGACAATCCATTACCAACAGAAGGCAGCGATGTCAAGTGTTTAGAGGTCAAACAACAGGACATTATACAATGGGTAATTTAGCAGTATGCCAATGTACAATTTAGTTTAATGAATGGTGCAGAAACATTTCAGAGAACAAATGAGCATTATCATAGGATAAAGGAGACAAACTAATACCCAGGATTGTCATTACCTTATTCAACAATCAGACTTTCACTATAATAAAACCAAAGGTAGCTACTTTATATTTTTATCTCATGTTCTCCCTGGATCGCAACTCAACATGATCTCTTACATCATGATCAGGCTTTTCTGGATAAAAGTGTCCAAGCAGTCATCAGCCCCAGCCTAACAAGTAGTGGAGGTAGACAAGGACAGATTTGTGGCTGGTGTTAGCCATCCACTGATTCACATTGAGTTGGGACCAGACTGGAGGGGCGACTCCTGGCGTGTAAAGGGCAGAAAGTCTCTACCGTGGTCCCATTAAGCCTGCTTTCTGAGCCAGGGCTTCGTTCTGCTGGATGTGGTACTCCTGGAAGCGCATGGAGATGCGCTGGGTCATCTTTAGGTACTTCTGAAGGCAGCTCTCCGAGCAGGTGGACTGAGGTGGAAACAATGACACTATCACATATCCAGATAATCACACCTCTACAAATATTGCTGTACCACCGCAAAGGCTTCTACTCTAAAGAAGCTAACCTGGTACAATGTGAAATTTGACAACATACAGGAACATTCAGTGACAACATTTTATTGAAAAGCAATGGTGCCACATTGTGTCCTATTTTACCCATTACTTAACATTGTCCCCAGGCTCGATTGCTAGAGAGAACCTTCTGATGGATGAGATTACCCACTACAGAGTCTCGATTGACGAGACAGGATTTGGAAGTATGGCCTCGAGACTGCCTACTACTCAGTAATAAGTATGAGGTCGTGTTCCCCTGCTCAGATCTTGCATGCAACAACCAATTGTTGTGTGCCACGTCATCGACTGTGCCATCGGGCACCAGGATCATGTTTGAATGGCCTTCAAGATATCATGAAAACGTGGTAATTTAAGATATGTAAAATGATATTATTTTTTGTGGATTCATTTACTTCTACCCATTGCCTTCTATGATGGTTTACAAAAAAGAAAACAATCATGAAAAGCTTCAGGTAAAAGTTAATTAATCCACAAATAGAATTTGACATATCTTAAACGGCCCATGTTTTCATGGATTTGATTATATAATTTTGAATGCCATTCAAAAATCACCTTGGGACATGATCCAGAAAGTTTGGTAACAGAATGACGGCACAAACATCAAACTGTCATTCTGTTACCATTCTGTTTTATATGCACTCTTCTAGTAAATGTGTTTTTGTACAATTTTCTTTGGAAATTGTTTTAAAAAGTAGTCATTGTGCATAGAGTTGTATGGTTTGTTTAACTTTGCAATCATTGGTTTTTGTTTGACATACATTTGAAAGAAAATAAATAAATCGGAGTGTCAGCATCATTCTGCTACCGTGGAATTGCCCTATACATATGGACATTGCTGAAGCATGCTAGACCTTACGTAAAATACCTATCCAGGCGTATCAGCTAACCAAATCATATTGTTATAGCAATCTGGTGTCCGACTGCACAGTCGATGACATGGTACGCAACCATTGGTTGATGCATGCAACGTCTGAGCAGGGGAACGCGACTAATGCGGTTAGCTGATACATAAAATACCTATCCAGGCGTTATAAGATCTGACATGCGTCAGCAACGTCTGAGCGGAGGAACATGACCTGAGTCTTGAAGACATGAAGGAAATCAACCTACCTCCTCTGACTTTACTTCTCTTGTGGTAAAATCCTTCACACAGTCCATGAAGCAGTTCTCGGTGAGTTTGTTGTAGGTGCCAAGAAATTCTTTAAACTGTGAACACATACATATTAAACAGATAAAAATACACCTTATGGAACAGCGGGGACTGTGAAAAGAGAGACAGACACACACGATAACATAATCACTATACACACACACACCACAGGAGGTTGGTGGCACCTTAATTGGGGAGGACAGGCTCGTGGTAATGGCTGGAGCGGAATAAGTGGAATGGTGTCAAATACATGGTTTTCATGTGTTTAATGCCATCCGATCTGTTCCGACCATTATTATGTGCCGTCCTCCCCTAAGCAGCCTCCACTGACACACACGTACACATGGATTTTGTGTTGTAGATATGTGGTAATAGTAGGCTTGGCTTCAATACAAAACCTAGGAGGCTGGTAGGCCTCACCCCCTTCCATAGACAAACTCAGCAACAAAATAAACTTCCCCTTTTCAAGACCCTGTCTTTCAAAGATAATTTGTAAAAATCCAAATAACTTCTCAGATCTTTATTGGAAAGGGTTTAAACACTGTTTCCCATGCTTGTTCAATGAACCATAAACAATTAATGAACATGCACCTGTGGAAGTCGTTAAGACACTAACAGCCTACAGATGGTAGGCAATTAAGGTCACAGTTATGAAAACTTAGGACACTAAAGAGGCCTTTCTACTGACTCTGAAAAACACCAAAAGAAAGATGCCCAGGGTCCCTGCTCATCTGCATGAACGTGCCTTAGGCATGCTGCAAGGAGGCATGAGGACTGCAGATGTGGCCAGGGCAATAAATTGCAATGTCCGTACTGTGAGACGCCTAAGACAGTGCTACAGGGAGACAGGACGGACAGCTGATCGTCCTCGCAGTGGCAGACCACGTGTAACAACACCTGCACAGGATCGGTACATCCGAACATCACACCTGCGGGACAGGTAAAGGATGGCAACAACAACTGCCCGAGTTACACCAGGAATGCACAATCCCTCCATCAGTGCTCAGGCTGTCCGCAATAGGCTGAGAGAGGCTGGACTGAGGCCTTGTGGACCTGTTGTAAGGCAGGTCCTCACCAGACATCATCGGAAACAACGTTGCCTATGGGCACAAACACACCGTCGCTGGACCAGACAGGACTGGCAAAAAGTGCTCTTCACTTCACGGATTCGCATTTATTGTCGAAGGAATGAGCGTTACACTGAGGCCTGTACTCTGGAGTGGGATCGATTTGGAGGTGGAGGGTCCGTCATGGTCTGGGGCGGTGTGTCACAGCATCATCGGACTGAGCTTGTTGTCATTGCAGGCAATCTCAACGCTGTGCGTTAAAGGGAAGACATACTCCTCCCTCATGTGGTACCCTTCCTGCAGGCTCATCCTGACATGATCCTCCAGCCATACTGCTCGTTCTGTGTGTGATTTCCTGCAAGACAGGAATGTCAGTGTTCTGCCATGGCCAGCGAAGAGCCCGGATCTTAATCCCATTAGGAACGTCTGGGACCTGTTGGATCGGAGGGTGAGGGCTAGGGCCATTCCCCCCAGAAATGTCCGGGAACTTGCAGGTGCCTTGGTGGAAGAGTGGGGTAAATCTGGCAAATCTGGTGCAGTCCATGAGGAGGATATGCACTGCAATACTTAATGCAGCTGGTGGCCACACCAGATACTGACTGTTACTTTTGATTTTGACCCCCCTTTGTTCAGGGAAACATTATTCAATTTCTGTTAGTCACATGTCTGTGGAACTTGTTCAGTTTATGTCTCATTTGTTAAATCTTGTTATGTTCATACAAATATTTACACATTAAGTTTACTGAAAATGCAGTTTACAGTGAGGACGTTTCTTTTTTTGCTGAGTTTCCATGGTAATTATGACCACTTCTGGAGGACGTCCTCCAACCAATCAAAGCTTTTGCAGTATGAACTGACATGTTGTCCATCCAATCATAGATGTATGGTCAGAGAATGAACCTAGTGTGTTGTATTGGGATTGTGCCACAGAGCATTATAGGGGTTCTATGTGTTGAGAAGCTTGGTAACATTGTTGGATAGAGATTAAGAGTGACAGGTGAGCATTTTTGAGACATTATTCAATTCAAATTAGTTTTTTAAAATTACAGGAGATGGAGGAGGTATATTCAATTTTTTTGGGGGGGTTTAGAACTTTATTTTTGTCTCCAGTTAGTGCAATTTATTTAAATTTGCCTTGCTAACTTCAGTAGCTAGCTAGCTACCAGCGTGAGTATGCAGTTTTCTCCGCCCGAACGGTAGAATGGCCAATGCTGCTGAAAATGTTGGACTTTTTGTTGAAGAACCCATTTCATTCTCAGGGATACACAGATAAGGTGCAAATTAAAAGCGAGGGTCGACCTCTGCCTGAGATCAGTTTCATGACTGATGAAAAGGTGAGGGCGTTCAATACCAACGGGTATCAAATGTATAGCTGGTTAACAGGGAGCCAATCAAGCCGCCTGTAATTGCACGTTACGATGCTTTACATGCTGAACATCTTTTCTGGGATGTCGAAAACAATTCAGAATGACTTGATAGCTTCCATCGCATCATCCATTAAACGTTAGATTAGAGAGGTTGACGCAGCACATTTTTTCACGTGCGCTCAAGTAGGCTTTGCACTTTCTTCCGGTGTTTATTTAGCAAAGATGATAACACATAATCACACACAAAAAAAAGACAAATGTTGCAGCAGCCTAGGCTACATCCAATCTGACATGTTGTATGGGATGAAAACAAGACTATTTTTCCATCTGATCGACAGTAGGCTACTAATAAGAGCTTCTGCATACAGCCTATGCACCCTGTCCATCTGGTCAGGGTAACTAAATGGTAACGTTATGCATTTATAGTCCATTTGTGTATCAGGAGAAAATGTGAATGTGATAAAATTTTGATTCTTTTAAAAATTGGGCTAGCTAGGCTGCCTATATGTTTTTAATCCCAAATTATTACCTGGAATGAATCAATCAACATAATAGTGATGGCAGATGTGAATCATTAAAAAAAAAATCAAGGCCTACAGTTGCATAGGCCTGCATGATGCAAACATGCATAAAGAAAGCTCAGCCCTTTGACTTATATTGTCTATGTGTCTGGGTAGAGGAAATCCCCCTCCAAATCTAGTCGAAATATAATTTATATGAACAAATACAAGGTAGCTGCAGTTTGAGAGGGTTTTCATCCCCCCCAGGGCCAGGAGTTTTTTTTTTTCAGGAGTTAAGCCATGTGACTTGATTCTGAAAAACTGGTCCCTTAATAGCCCATATAAAACCTTTTTACTACTGATTAATCAGTCATACCTTATAGGGTCCAGAGTTTTCCTAGTTAGGTTAACATAAGGAAAAACTCCAGGCCCCAGGTGGTAAAAATTGCCCCACCGCTCTGGGACCTATGGTGCCACCAGTCTGCTTGCAGTTGTCAGTTATCGTCAGTTATGTGGATGATCAGGGCTTTATTGGGGAATGTTTCTTGGGCTACTTTGATGTGTCAAGAGGGCAGGATGCACAGTCTGTGTTTGACTTTCTGAATTTTGAGATGTCTGAGTTTAACTTCATAGAGAAACTCGTCATCCAAACCTACGATGGCGCAGCTGTAATGGAATGTATCTGCTATTTGTATTTACAGCTAAGTCCCCTCCTGTTCCCTGATTAAGAGGTGATGACTACTCCACTACCATTGTCAACTTTCTCCTGACATGAACGGAAGCCACAGCGTCTCATGTGCCCGATCATCCACTGGCACATTGAATGTTTCCCTTCCAAGCACTGTGAGAACCCCTATCAATTCTCTCATGACCGTATGTAGTCAATCCCTTACACAATCACATTATTACACATCAACAATTTTACTCCTTGCTTGTACTAACTCATTCTTATCTCTTTTGTCTAACTGTGTAGTGTCTTATTGTTTTTTGTCTTCCCAGTAAAATCCTGTCATGCACTGGTCAAGCCTCAGAACACCTCAACTCATGCCTCCTACCCTCATTCAATCACTGCTGTGATCCCTTTCCAACACTGTTTAAGTAGCCCTCTCATTCCCCTTCCCCATAATATTGTACTATAAATGTGTTTATTAAATTATTTAGGTTAAAATAATTAGTCTTTGATGACTTTGAAACACACTTTGTGGTCTCCGTGCGTTCCGCCCTATACCGTGAGTCTCCCATCCTCCTCAATTTTTCAAGTCACCAGCCTCCACTGGGGTGCGAGTATCCTCAATTTACATACCTGTTTAACCTGGTCCGCTTCTGTTACCTGGATAGCCATGGTGGTTCAAATCGACGAGATTTCTGTTGGATTAAAGTTACACCCATGAATGTAATTGATTGAATGACAGCCCTATCCACTGTTATGTAGCTATGATGTCCGTTCACTAGCTATAACTAGCTAGGCATAGGGAGTACTGAATTACCAAGATAGCTACAGAGTATTCGTTGATTAACTATATATGACACCTGACCACTCATTCATAACTGACCATATCCATAGCTAGCTAGCTACTACATAGTTTAAGCCTTTTTGTGTTAGCTAGCTAGCTAGCTAGCAAGCAAGCTCAGTGTACAGCCAACGTTAAAAGTTCCCTAGCTGATTTGGTAAGGTTCACAGGCTAACTATATAGCGCAGGTCAAGTGAAGCATTTGAAGACATTACATACATTTTGATATCAAGTTGTGTGCACAAAATGCATGATAAATCACATTTTCTTTAACACAGCAAAGAAGTAATTCACCCACCCAGATTCCGAAGGACATGTGACGTTGTGAAAAGGGGACTGCAGTGGCTGCGGCACCAACAGTTTCGAGAGGCTTGAAAGGCCAGATATTGGAAATTAAAAATTGTTTTTAAAACAAATATTTCTAGGATAGTATTATATATTGTATACGTTCGTATGGATATGTATGGAACTCAAAATCAAAAAGTAAATTCTCGAAAATAATAACCAAAATGTAAAATTAGGATGAATGTTGTGTCACTACATAAACACTCCGGTGTAACACGAGGTAATGAAAATATTCCGGACCTCATTATCCTGTTGTTCGCTAGCCCTCCTTTTATCTAATATAAATAATGATCAACAACATACGTTTAATTATTTAAGATTGTATTAATATATGTTCTCTTTGGATTAATGTTTCCTCATCCATGGAGTCCCTATCATGTCCAGCAGATGATGGCGATATTTCTCGCGGAGAGAGGATTGGTCCTTGGCCGGAAGTTATTGTTGTCAGCAACAGTTGCTGTGTTTTCATATTTTCCATCGTTAGCTAGCAGTTGGGAAGCTATTATGTATCGTTCGATTCTGACCTCGGGATGCAACGAATTCAGTTTGTTCAAAATTACATAGGTCTAGCTAGCTACTTTCTGCTTAGTTTTGTCGCGTTGTGCTTTCAACTTTTTAGAGGTGTTAGCCAGCTAACGTCAGTAGCTAGCTACTGTTAGCATAAAGTCGTCATTAAACAAGCGTGAAGCGGGATATTTAAATGTTCTACTTCCTAATGAGAATTGCGACATTGGTTGTTTTATTTATCTATATCAACTCCCACGGTTAGTAAAAACTATGTTATGTGTAATGCCTGATCTGGTCTGGTGTTGAGCATACTAGCTATCATACAATCTACTCTGCTACAGTGCTCGCTACTAGATAATCAACTGAGCGTCAGAGTCGATTAGATATGGCTCATACTCTTCTGAGCCGATCAAATGAACTTCTGAACTTTGCAAGGAATATAAACCTTGACGAATCCAATTCAAGTTCTGACGCTGGAGACGTCTTGATTCGTGCAACTAAGATTCACTTTCCTGAGCAGAGCTATGAAGGGCAGAGGGATTTGGGGTCGTTGTCCACCATATCTAATAAAACAGACAATGTAAAGATAACAGTGAAGAAGTTGCGTGATGTTGCCCAGCCCTCTCTTCTTGACGAGCCACCAAAGATCGAAAAGCAAAGACAAGCAAGGAAACAAGAGCACAGGCATGTGCCTCCTGCCCTGCAAGCAAACCTGCCATCATTTTCACCCTCTGGTAGGCTAAGTAAACCCACACTCGTTATAAGGCCAGTGAAAATTGTATATTGTATTGCAGTTGTATACGCCATTGATTTCAGTCTGACCAACATTTTTCTCTTCCCATATTGTCTTTTCCAGAGGGAACGAAAGCACGCAGAAAGAGTCCCATAAAAAGTGTCCCACAAATTGAGTCCCAAGTAAGATGTCTTCTTGCTTTTTCTTTTCTGAGAAGTGTGTGCCTCACAAGTATGTCACCCATACAAATATAATACATTTTAAACTGGTGTCATTTAATTTCCAATTTCAGGTTCCTAGTATAGATGGAAAAGAAACAGCGACCTCTGTTCAACCTAAGGGCAGTGAGGACAAAGGTAAGTGTCCTTGGGCTAAACCTCTGATGTACTGGACAGTATGCTGTCATTGATTATCTTGGCTACTTCAT
The DNA here is from genome assembly GCF_901001165.1 of Salmo trutta. Lineage (NCBI taxonomy): Eukaryota > Metazoa > Chordata > Actinopteri > Salmoniformes > Salmonidae > Salmo > Salmo trutta. Next base: position 9,157,864 of record NC_042989.1, on the reverse strand, counting down.
ATACAGTGAGCTCCAAAAGTATTGGGTCAGTGATTTTGCTGTTTTGGTTCTGTACTCCAGCACTTTTGATTTGAAACAATACAATGACTGAGATTAAAGTGCAGACTGTCATCTTAAATTTGAGAGTATTTGGAGTTACTTTGATTCAAAATAAGAATAGACTATGTTTCTAAACACTTCTACATTAATGTGGATGCTACTATGATTACCGATAACCCGGAATGAATCGTGAATAATGATGAGTGCGAAAGTTACAGAGATATAAGTATCATACCGCCCCCCAAAATTGCTAACCTCCCCTGTTATTGTAATAGTGAGAGGTTAGCATGTCTTGGGGCTATGATATTTGTGCGTCTAACTTTCACCCTCATCATTATTCAGGATTATTTGTAATCATGGTAGCATCCACATTCTATTATGTTATATTCTTGTTTACAATAAAAAATAACTCCAAATACCATTAATTTCTATTGGGCACAAAATAATCTGAAACACAACCAAAACAAAAAGCAAATACATCCAACAAGTTTGTGGAGTCACAAGCTTGATGTAATAATTGTGTGCTAGGAATATGGGACTTAAATACTAAACTTTTGATTACTGATTACTGATTTTTTCCCCCAATACTTTTGGTCCCCTAAAATGGGGTGACTATGTACAAAAAGTGCTGTAATTTCTAAACGGTTCACCCAATATGGATGAAAATACCCTCAAATTAAAGCTGACAGTCTGCACTTTAACCTCATAGTAATTGTATCATTTCAAATTCAAATCATTTCAAAGTGCTGGACTACAGAGGTAAACACCAACAACATTGTCACTGTCCCAATACTTTGGGAGTTCACCCTATGCCATTTTGTATCCTAACCCCACTCTTGGGTTGTCCCTTAGACCATGATCTGCTAATATCCCGATATGCTGCTGGTGGCAAAGGGGCAATCTTGGCAGCTCTAAGACAGAGGTAAGCATGGCACAAAGCTGTGGGATGATTTTCACTTTTTACATGCCAGATGTATTTGTGTTTGTAATGTTTGTCTACATTGCAACACAGTTGTACATCCCAAATCTTTAGGTGCTAGTCATCATGACTCCATTCGATACTGTTTTCCTCAGGTCCCAGACTGCCCCCTTGAGGCGAGAGGTGAAGGTGCAGTTACTGGACCAGGGGCCACCATCGAGCCAGGAGCCCCAGCCTGTTTCTGGCCTCTCAGGGGATACGGGAGCTGCCTCCACTGCAGCCGTGGTCACAGCTGCTGCCACAGCACCACTCATCAAGGTATTGTTGCAGCAGAGCAGTTGTGTGTTATTTTTTTCTATGTCCTTCTGAGATTATGATGCCATCTGAGAAAGCTTTTGTAAGTCCAAACCCCCCAAAGTCTACCTAAAATGCTTAGTGGACTGAATATGGATGCAAAATGGTTTGTTTCTCAGAGTGACATAGGGTGTGTGTTTCCCAGGTGTGGGAGGGGCTACAGAGGCTGCTGGAGTCAGACAGGTACCCAGGCAGGGCTCAGGAGGCCAGAGAGGACAGAGCATCAGAGAGGGTGACCCAGCTGGAGGAGCAGCTCAACACCGTGACCCAGCAGAGACTGCAGCACCTGGAGTGGATCCAGAGCCAACAGATGGAGCTGCAGGTACTGTAGGGAAGGAGGAGCACTGAGCCTTCACTCGAGTGCTCCAGATAGTCATATTTTCCTCAATAAGTTGCTGTCATTCTAATTGTTGCATGAAGTTATGTAAAAGTATATTTATGTAGACCCCTAAAGTTGTACACATCTTTATACAGTCCCAGAGTCTGAGTATGTCTGTAATGTTTCAAGCAGTGTGGTGTTCGGTGTACTTCTTTTTCTATTGCGTGTTTCATCACCGCTATACTCAACCCTTTTTACTTTTAGTCATTCAGTAATAGTTCTGACCACTTCATCCATGCCCTCTCATCCTCCTAGAACCGTCTCCTAGGCTCTGCTCTGAGTGTAGTGACTGGCCACGCCCCTGTGCCCTCAACCTCCATGCTGAACACTGGCCCTGCTGCCACTGTCCATCCAGACCCTCGGCTTCCTCAGGACCTTCCCGGTCACGTTCATATTACCCACCTTGATGCTGCAGACTCTTCCCCTGCTGTTCCAGCCACAGGTAGGGTGCTACGTTTCCTGAGTCAGTTGCCTCATTGAAACAAATGATGAGAATAAAGTATTCACACCCTTTTACTTTTTTTCACATTTTGTTGTGTTGTAGCCTGAATTGAAAATGTATTAAATGTAAAAAATAAAAACTTGTCACTGCCCTTTAATATAAAAGTGGATGTATGTTTTAAAAAAATTGTAACAAATGAATGACAAATGAAAAGTTTAAATGTCTTGAGTTCAATAAGTGTTCTACCCCTTTTCTTATGGCAAGCCTAAATAAGTTTGAGTAAACATTTTCTTCATACGTTGCATGGACTCACTCTGTGTGCAATAATAGTGTGACTACCTCATCTCTGTACCCCACACGTACAATTATCTGTAAGGTCTCTCAGTCGAGCAGTGAATTTCATTTTCATTTGCAAAAATGGAATCATGTGGTAACAAGGACAGATTTCCACCGGTCTAATGTCCATTGCTTGTGTTTCTTGGCCCAAGCAAGTCTCTTTTGGTTATTGAGGTCCTTTAGTAGTAGTTTATTTGCACCAATTCGACCACGAAGGCCTGATTCACAGTCTCCTCTGAACAGTTAATGTTGAGATGTGTCAGTTACTTGAACTCTGAAGCATTTATTTGCACTGCAATTTCTGAGGCTGGTAACTCTAATGAACTTATCCTCTGCAGCAGAGGTAACTCTGGGTCTTCCTTTCCTGTGGCGGTCCTCATGAGAGCCAGTTTCATCATAGCGCTTGATGGTTTTTGCGACTGCACTTGAAGAAACGTTCAAAGTTCTTAATTTTTGCTTTGACTGACCTTCATGTCTTTTGTTTCTCTTTGCTTATTTGAGCTGTTCTTGCCATAATATGGACTTGGTCTTTTACCAAATAGGGCTATCTTCTGTATACCACCCCTACCTTGTCACAACACAACTAATTGGCTCAAACGTGTTAAGAAGGAAAGAAATTCCACAATTGCACTTTTAACAAGGCACACCTGTTAATTGAAATGCATTCCAGGTGACTACCTCATGAAGCTGGTTGAGAGAATGCCAAGAGTGTGCAAAACTGTCATCAAGGCAAAGGGTGGCTACTTTGAAGAATCTAAAATATATTTAGATCTGTTTAACACTTTTTTTTTTTGGTTAGTACATGATTCCATATGTGCTATTTCATAGTTTTGATGTCTTCACTATTATTCTACAATGTAAAAATAAAGAAAAACCCTTGAATGAGTAGGTGTGTCCAAACTTTTAACTGGTACTGTATGTCATCTGCTTTGTATCTCCTCTTCTTCTGAAGCATCTCCAGACCCATCTAGCCAGCAGAGGGGAGGAGGGGGTAAGAGCCCTCTGGAGACCCCAGCTCCTCGCAGGGTCATCCCAAAGCCTACGCGCTGGAACACCACCAACGTCCGGACCACACAGAACGCTACACAGCAGCACAGCTACAGGACACAGAAAACACCTCGCACAGCACAGCAAGGTTAGTCATCAGTCTAGGCATCTTAATTCATGGGCTGTCTGAAATGGCACCCTATTCCCCATATAGTGCACTTCTTTTGAGCAGAGCCTTATGGGTCCTGGTCAAAAGTAGTGCACTATCTAGGGAATAGGATGCCATTTTGGATGTACCCATGGGTTTCTCTGGATTTCTTGTCAGATGCAAGTCCTTTATATTTCCACCTCTTGGGGGCAGTAGCGTCACTCCAACCTTCTGGCTCTTTAGGAAGCACAGGCTTCTGCAGGAGATTTGAAAAAGGCAGTGTTTATTCCCAAAAATCTGAAAACAGGGTTTAATCATAGGCTTTAATGTCACTGTGTTTTTTCCCGTCTTTGTTGATTTTTGTGATGGCTATTTCTCTTTGTCACCCCTTGATCAGATGGAATTAGGGCTCACCCCATTTGTCGATTGTTTTTATGATATATAGGCTGTTGGTCGACCAAGGTTTCTGTAGTCGAGCAGCAGCACATTTTATAACTTTTAAAATCATGGTGTACAAGACAACTGTCTGATTGGCGCCTGTCTGAGTGGACTGATCCATTGTGGAAGCTGTGGGGATGGCACAGTCCAGCAGTCTAAGACATGTATACTGAAATTGTATATGGTTATATTATGTAAGAACAATGGTGCAACACTAATACAAATTCTACTATTTTATAACAAATGCGCTTTCTCCCGCGTTGGATAGTGGTCATTGTCCACAGTTCAGAAACGCATCAGTGCGCTATTGAATTGCCACCTTTTCCTAGACCATGTTGCTATGTGCATAATAGCAAAGTTAACCAGCATATTGGTGTTGAGAACAATGCGGCGGAGGTAGCAGCAGAATGAGGAGAGTAGAAAACAACCCTTGCCTTATTGTCTAAGAAAAGTGAGGAGAGAAGAAACCCCAACTTAATCTATAATCAACAGCCTAACTGATAAATGTGCCTGGCTTTATAAATCATCCATATATATCTGCAGAAATAAGACAGATCCTGCTTCAGTGTTTGTTTAATAGCCTACTGATTCCGTGAACTGCAAGCCTCATGAAACCCACATATCGGATAAATACTTTTTTTTTTTACTTTGCTATGCTGTAATGAAGGCTTTACATTTTTGTTAGACCAGCCTCTCTGGTATTATTTATCATTTATTTAGTGTTTACACTGTTCCAAATTGTCAGAAAAATTATGTTTATAATAATGATAATAACACATTTTTTTCCTTGATCTCCTTATTGTTATTATGATCAGCATTATTATAATAAGTAATGTCATTATCATTAGTAGGCTTAGTAAAGAAGCCTTGTATAACCACCATCGAGCTTGTTTGCCTAAGAGCACCCCCTGTTTAGTCTTAACTTACTTAAGCCTATATTTTAATACTTTTATATAGGCTGCTGTATCAAAAATGTATTTGTTCATGTCATCAAACAGCATACGAGTTATTCATGATTTCAAATGCAATCAAGCGTTTTAGTTTAAAAATAACAAAGCGGCCATTGAATAGTTAGCGTAAACAATAAATATTTCTGAAAATGCATTCACAAATGAATGCAGTGTTTTCTTTTTTGTCTTTCCATTTTTCTGTCACGTGTTACGTTCAGAGTTTGTTATAACTAATTTATTGATGTGATTATGATATGCTATAGGTCAGACCCTATTGGTCACGTGCATGCGATGCTTACATGTGTCGTAAAGAGAGCAAGGGTTGAGGGAATAGGGAATGTTTTTTCCTAAACAAATGAGGGATTTCGGTAACATAACTTTTCAGTCAGACATGGCTGTATTAGGTTGCAGCTTCAGCAACACGGACAGCGCGATACACACTGTTGATGTTCTGTGGTGGTCGCTACAGCAGTGAGGAGAGAGAGAGAGAGAGAGACAACGGGAGCTAGTCAGTCACTTGCTGTCTTTTTTTCTTTCTTTTTTTACACAGGGCAGCAAGTCAGCCTGGCCCGGCACAATCAAATCAATTGTTGCTCGGACTCTTTAGTCAATTGTGTGTCTTAATTATTTCATCAAACAGTTTGCTTAAAGCATCAGACAAGCTCAGTGCATATAGTTGATTTGATTAAAACACATAGGATGTGTCTATATATGGAAAAATACACGTTTGAACATTTAAACCAGTCGATTGGTAGAAAGAACAGAGGACTCTTGGTCGACCAATATTTTTTCCCCTCGGGGACAGCCCTAGATGGAATAAGAAAACAACTGTTACTTTCAACCTCGGTTCATTCAACAAATAACCAGATGCCTTCTATTCTCCTCTGTTTGACAAGTTCTCGTTATTTACAAGAAAATCATTAATCATTTTATGTCGACGCCAACTCAACACATTTCCATTTGGTCATTTTCTACACAATACTGCAGTTAGGTCAACACTTGTTGTACTGTCAGTATCTGCATTCCAGAAAATTTCTCAAATGTTACCCACTGAGTTGAAAACCTGCACTTTGTACAAGGAGCCAGACTGCACTGTGTGTTTGGAATTATTGTCTGTCAATATTAAGCCTTCATTACAAGTAGACCTACGGCTGACTTATTAACATATTGTTTGGACAGGTTGTGTGATACAGTGATAAATACATGCCATACATACAGCTCATGTTTTGGCGGTCCGTCACGTCTCCGTCTTGGTTTTGTGATAATCATACTTAATCTCCCTGTGTTTGGCTCTGTTGGCCGAGCACCAAGACTACTTTGAATTATGACAATGGCCGCTGGGCCCTGCTCGGTCTCCCCAGCCGCAGGTCTTGGAATGCAGCCTCCTCCTGATCACTGGAGATGTGAATTACATCCATACAAAGCACCATTGACTATTTTAAAGGTCACATTTTAACAGTGTAGGAGGAATATGATGGTATTCTTAAGGAAAAAGGGTCACACCGCACCGCATGAATATATACTGAACAAAAATATAAACGCAACATGTAAAGTATTGCTCCCATGTTTCATGAGCTGAAACAAAAGATCCCTGAAATTTTCCATGCGCGCAAAAAATGTATTTTTCTCATGTTTTACACAAATTTGTTTACATCCCTGTTAGTGAACATTTCTCCTTTGCCAAGATAGTCCATCCACCTGACAGGTGTGGCATATCAAGAAGCTGATTATATAGCATGATCATTACACAGGTGCACCTTGTGCTGGGGACAATAAAAGGCCACTCACAATGCCATAGATGTCTGTTGGAGCTTCCAATTGGCATGCTGACTACGGGAATGTCCACCAGAGCTGTTGCCAGAGAATTGAATGTTCATTTCTCTATCATAAGCCACCTCCAACATCATTTAAGAGAATTTGACAGTATGTCCAACTGGGCTCACAACCACAGACCACGTACGTTTATGGTGTCGTTTGGGCGAGCGGTTTGTTCATGTCAACGTTCTGAACAGAGTGCCCCATGGTGGGATGGGGTTATGGTATGGGCAGGCATAAGCTACGGATAATGAACACAATTGCATTTTATCGATGGTAATTTGAATACACAGAGATACCGTGACGAGATCCTGAAGGCCATTGCCTTTTTTTTTTTAAGGTATCTGTGACCAATCGATGCATATCTGTATGCCCTTTAATGTGAAATCCATAGATGAGGGCCTAATTCATTTATTTCTTTTGACTGATGTCCTTATATGAATCTCTGAAATTGTTGCATTTATATTTTTGTACAGCCTATTAACTCTGTACTGCTGTTATATTGTGCTGGCTGGCAATATCAATTAAGTTGCATGGGAAGATTAGGTCTTGCTCCTCTCTCTTTGTGTAAAACTCATTTAAGGGTGAAACCATTCAGGTGAAAACAATGGCTGGTGCACGGCTGTGCAAGTATAGACAGAAAGGCAGACTGCGCCCTTCAGTGCTTCAGTTTATTGATTTTATTTTAGGGCTCACAAGTGGCGCAGCGGTCTAAGGCACTGCATCTCAGTGCAAGAGGCATTACTACAGTCCTTGGTTCGAATCCAGGCCCGTATCACATCTGGCCGTGATTGGGAGTCCCATAGGGCGGCACACAATTGGCCCAGCATCGTCCGGGTTTGGCCGGAGTAGGCCGTCATTGTAAATATGAATTTGTTCTTAACTGATTTGCCAAGTTAAATAAAGGTTAAATAAATAAACAATTGATAGCCATCACTCTTGAAATACTTTGTGAACTAATAGTTGGCTTTTTAACCAGTTGAATGATAGGGCAAAATTTAGATTTCCACCTAAATAAACATAGTTTATTTCATGTTGCATAGTTTCAGAAAGGTCTAGAACTCACCTTTCTGGTAAAAAAAATAGTTATAAATTGCTGAGGTGTACTCACTTTTGAAGCCACAAACTCAAGTATATAGTACAATACAATTTTTTCCCCCTATTCAACAAAATTTGGGCAATGGGGCCTGAAATGACTGAAATTCTTTCTAAATATAGTAACATTTAAATTATAAACGACTTACTATAAGATTTCACCTTTCTTATAACTGTATAATACATGTGATCAAACTTCCATGGTGACCAAACCGGACATGTGCACGTTGATTTTGTTCACCCACACCAGAAGTGATCAGGACACGCAGGTTGAAATATCAAAACAACCTCAGAACCAATTATTCATTTGGGGACAGGTCAAAAACCATTCAACATTTATGGCAATTTAGCTAGCTAGCTAATTTGTCCTGGTATATAGACATTGGCAATTAATCCCAAAATAAAACGGTGAACCGAATTAGTTTCTCGTCATCTCTCCTCCTTCCTTAAGGCTTCTTTTTCTTCTTCGGACTTAATATGGCGGTTTGCAACCAACTTTACAGCATTTCTACAACCTACTGGAGTGTGGACCTAAGTTCATCTTTCAATCACCCACGTGGGTATATGCTCCTAAAAACCAATGAGATGGGAGTGGTCGGACTTGCAGCGCGTCGAGCGTCACAAATAGAACCAATTTCTATTTTAGCGCCTGGCCACGCAGATGCTCGCGCAATGATTGAATAAAATGTATGTGTACATTTATTTTGCAACGCTTGTGCAGTGTAGTCAGCATGTTAGTGATAGTACAATATTGACTCTATTTAATATAACTGACGATAGAGAATTTTTCTCCTAAACGTCCATTCAAATGGTGTCTCGTTGCAACTTCAGCTTTAAGCACAGTGATTTCGTCCGCCTGAGACCAAGAGAAAGTAGTCATGTTTTAATTCTATGAAATGATTTAGTCTTTTTTTTCATGTTGAGAGCTCTAAATCATGCTGCGAATATCACAGCAGGATGAAACCACAACGGTTGGATTCTCTAGACTGTCAACTTTCATATGCCATCTCCCAGGCTGGGCTCCGTTATTCAGAGGAAGAGCAAATGTATTCTTTGCCTGGATAGACCAGAAAATGTGACACGTCACTCCCTATGCAAATGTGGGGTGTGAAACTTGACACTTCAAGTCGGTTCCGCTGACAGAGTGGAAGCGGAGGGCAGACAGATGGGTCTTTCTGGCACTATAAGGCACGGGACTCTACGGCGCTCATAGAGCGCTTTATGCACCAAAATGTCAGTCGGAACCGGTCCAGAACCGCTCAAAGTTCCCCGTATAGGGGACTTAACATCTGAATAGATGTGCCTTTTTGTTGATGTGGAGGTAATTGATGTTTCACACGTAGACGTTGCAGCAAGCAAGTCAACTCCAAGACACCTATGAAGCTCACCAGAGTTGGAGAAATATAGTTATTGTTGATAGAGTGTATATACACTCAGCCATTTTGAGTGCACACTGACAACAACAGCACCTTCAGAAAGGTCATATAACTGCTATTCTAGTCATTGTGTCATTCACCACGAGGACTATTACTGGCTACTCCTCCACTGTCCTCTGTTCAACTGTAATTTGTGTGCAGTCTAGTGCTACATGTTGGGGACAAAGATCAGTGCCAGGTTCGCCGCTACACCCTAGACACTGCCGTCTGAAAGCCTTGAACAGTCTTCCCCTCGAAATCGAATAGGCCTCCCTCTCTAGAATTGGTATCCATGGTGATGGATGTGTGGGGGGTGAGTGGAGTGTTAATTATGGCTTGGAAATCATCAGTGTGTTTGTAGGTATGGGTGGATCGTGAGCGGGTGCTGTAAGAAATTAAAGGCAGACATTTGGGGAAATGCATAGGTCTTGTAAGATTGACTCGATACCCTTGCTTTGTTTGGCCGACTGACCAGTGTTACTTGACCTGCCTCCCTATTAAAGCCAGCAATGCAGTCAGAGGGGCACAGTTGTGATAAGGGAATGCACTGAGTACGGCCATTTAACATTTGTATCAAATAACGGTCTGTTCACATATTTTTAAATGTACATTGTCAGATGACTTGGATTTATCATCACTTGCAATTTCTATCAATTGGAATTTATTCAAGCTGGACATAAATGTTCATGAGCTATCACTGCGGCATAACAAGCACGGTGATGTAATGTACTTTATGTACTGCACATATTTGGTGTGACGAACTGGTTATTGTAATGATTAGAGCATGTTTGAGGGAGGATGTTGTTAGCCTGGCAGACTCGACCCACGTGACTCATAGAGCTGTGAGACACTGGTCTGGAAAGGAGGCTGTTTGTTAATGCAATATTCGCTCAGAAGTTGTGCCACGGGTTTGATTGGTTCTTTCCAATTTATTTGTAATTTTATTTTTGGGGGGTGGGGGGTTGAGGCCTCTCATTGTTTTGGATTTGAAAATCCAAACGTTGTAATGTTTTGGGGGCTGTGTGTGGGTGTTTTTAAGTGAGAAAGACACAGAGAAGAGCCAACCAGTAAAAGCACAGCCCCCTTCATTATGGACGCATTGTGCCGACAACATCAAAGAGCCGTTCCATACTCTGTTAGGTGCCAGTCAGACTAGTATCCTAGTGGTTAGAGCGTTGGACTAGTAACTGAAAGGTTGCAAGATCGAATCCCCGAGCTGACATGGTAAAAACAAGGCAGTTAACCCACTGTTCCTAGGCCGTCATTGAAAATAAGAATTTGTTCTTAACTGACTTGCCTAGTTAAATAAAGGTAAAATTAAAGAGTATGTTATGCCATAAGATGTCTGAAGTGGCACCATTTTGTTGCTGGTAGTAGCTCCAAACCAGTTGTCATGGCAACCATGCTATTTCTTCTCCTTTTGCCTTTTCTCTTTTTTTTTTTCTCTATATTTTTCTTTTCACCAGCTGCCAAACTGCTCTCTTAGAGAATTTGCTATTTATAGTCCTTTCTTTCCTTTGTTTCCCAAGCACTACATCCCCATAGGGGCGGCAGTTAGCCTAGTGGTTAGAGCGTTGGACTAGTAACCGAAAGGTTGCAAGATCGAATCCCCGAGCTGACAAGGTAAAAATCTGTCGTTCTGCCCCTGAACAAGGCAGTTAACCCACTGTTCCTAGGCAGTCATTGAAAATAAGAATTTGTTCTTAACTGACTTGCCTAGTTAAATAAAGGTAAAATAAATAAAAAAGTGTCTTCGAGAAGCGCTCGGTAATCTCCTATTTTTAAAATGTGACGTCATCTTCAAGTGTTTCATCATCAGTCATCCGGATACACACAGACTAAGCCCCAGCCATACCAGACCCCCACTCACACATTCATCTGTCAGCCTGGGCCTAATTCTGATGAATGACACGGACTCAGGACTAATCTTCTCCTCTGAGGGGTATTTCCTCCCAGCACCAGATCACATGAGGTAAATGCCTCCCAAATGGTACCCTATCCATATAGTGTGCTATGTAGGGAATAGGGTGCCAATTGGGATGCATTTGCTTTTCTGATCTGCATAAAAACACCGCATTTTAACGCCGACTTCACCAGGGTCCTCATTTTGGATAGCTTTTGTAGACTCATAATTAAACCAGGGGAACACACCTTTATGATAAGTAAAGGAAATCTCTTAATGTGTTTTGGTAAACATCCACTTTCTTCCGGGTGATCCAAAACATGACTTCGTAATTTAATTACGTAGTTTAAGTTACTTTATAGAAGGGTCTTTTTATAATTTCCTTCAGCCAAGTCCACCATTTAGGTTTTGTCACTCATCGTTGATTGGATTCCATGCTGCCATTACAGCGCCTGAGAAATACCACTTTGGGTCATGTCTGGCCCCTGTAGAGATGCCCTTTTGAACAGAAATGGCAGACTATATATTATTAGCCTGGTGCCCTTACCTGCCATGGCCTGGGCTGCAGCTGATGGTCAGCAGGGGGTGTGGTGGGGCATGCATTACTAGCTAATGGAGGGCACCAATCAGGTGACCAATCCTTTCATTCAGCAGTGTCGTCGTCCCCTCCCCCCAGTGTCTGGTGAACGACATTCCCAGGTACTAAACCAAAAGAAAGGGTATTGCACAGTGTGGGAGCAATATATTATATATCTATGCACCACATTGCTTTGTTTGAAATGAGTTGGCAGAATTCTTTGCGGTTTTGCAAGTATATTGCTTTGTTTGTTTGAATATTTGCTGGCATTATCCAGTGAGACATGATGTTGCACAACATCCAGCTGTAACTATATTTTAATAAGCACTTCACTGCTCAGAATCATTATATTTGTTCTGGTGGTGAAGGAAGTTTGTTACCATGCAATTCCATTCAATTGCTTTTCGTCCTACTTGATTCAACTTAGTATGATAATGTTAAATATATGCCATTTAGCAGACACTTAAAAAAAAAAAAATCCAAAGCGACTTAGTCATTCTTACATACGGATGGTCCCGGCAATTGAACCCAGTATCCTGGTGTTGCAAGCACTATGCTCTACCAACTGAGCTATAGAGGACAGCATGTTAGAGCAAAGATAGTCAACGGAACACTCTAACAATGGAAATACATCAGATTGAAGGCAGGTGGGAGGAGGTGAGATCAGGTGGGACCATTCTAGCCAATGAGAGGGCAGATATGCGTGTGAACAGACCATAGAGAGAGAGGACTCGGCTTTATCTATATCATTATAGCATCTGTGACAGCATCTCCGTTTTAAAGTAGTCCATTTTCTTTTTCATTGGCTGATGTCTCCAAACTCATAGGAATCCTCACCCAGTTAACTACTTTAAAATGGTGGAAGCCCTCAATGGCAATATCCGTGCCAGAACGGGTTATATCCTTGATGAGTCCTCCTATCCTTCTCTATGACAACAGGCACAAGTCCGAGATGCTGTAGTCTCTTTTTTTCCAAAGTTGCCCAAATACCACGTGCGTCCACTTATATCAGTGCATTTGTAACAACCTAACCATTACGAAACTTCTATTCGATCAAATAAGCCTCACTTAGAAAATCAGACTTATTTATTTTTATTTTTTTTACATGTATTCGACACTCATTGACCTCCATCCCAAAATTCCTCACTTCATAGGCTTATTTTCGTTGACAGATTTTGGGCGGAGTAAAACCTCTTGCTTCCTGTCTGGTTGGAATCAATATTGTTTTAAGTGGGAAAGAGACCTTTCTCCTTTGACCAGAGGAAATGATTATGCTAGCTAGACCATACAGACCAGGGCTAGGATTTTGTTCCAACTAGGCACCACACCTGACCAACTGAGCTAATTGACCAGTTCAGTGATTGCCTAAATTCAACACATCTGGTCTTCCAGGTCGTTTAAATCAAAAACATTAAGTGCCTGTTGCACTCCAGGACCAGGGTTGCCTACCCCTGTACCAGACAGGCAGACTGTTCTATCCATATGTTATGCGTACAGTGCCTTGCGAAAGTATTCGGCCCCCTTGAACTTTTTGACCTTTTGCCACATTTCAGGCTTCAAACATAAAGATATAAAACTGTAATTTTTTGTGAAGAATCAACAACAATTGGGACACAATTATGAAGTGGAACGAAATTTATTGGATATTTCAAACTTTTTTAACAAATAAAAAACTGAAAAATTGTCCGTGCAAAATTATTCAGCCCCTTTACTTTCAGTGCAGCAAACTCTCTCCAGAAGTTCAGTGAGGATCTCTGAATGATCCAATGTTGACCTAAATGACTAATAATGATAAATAGAATCCACCCGTGTGTAATCAAGTCTCCGTATAAATGCACCTGCTCTGTGATAGTCTCAGAGGTCCGTTTAAAGCGCAGAGAGCATCATGAAGAACAAGGAACACACCAGGCAGGTCCGAGATACTGTTGTGGAGAAGTTTAAAGCCGGATTTGGATACAAAAAGATTTCCCAAGCTTTAAACATCCCAAGGAGCACTGTGCAAGCGATAATATTGAAATGGAAGGAGTATCAGACCACTGCAAATCTACGAAGACCCGGCCTTCCCTCTAAACTTTCAGCTCATACAAGGAGAAGACTGATCAGAGATGCAGCCAAGAGGCCCATGATCACTCTGGATGAACTGCAGAGATCTACAGCTGAGGTGGGAGACTCTGTCCATAGGACAACAATCAGTCGTATACTGCACAAATCTGGCCTTTATGGAAGAGTGGCAAGAAGAAAGCCATTTCTTAAAGATATCCATAAAAAGTGTCGTTTAAAGTTTGCCACTAGCCACCTGGGAGACACACCAAACATGTGGAAGAAGGTGCTCTGGTCAGATGAAACCAAAATCGAACTTTTTGGCAACAATGCAAAACGTTATGTTTGGCGTAAAAGCAACACAGCTCATCACCCTGAACACACCATCCCCACTGTCAAACATGGTGGTGGCAGCATCATGGTTTGGGCCTGCTTTTCTTCAGCAGGGGCAGGGAAGATGGTTAAAATTGATGGGAAGATGGATGGAGCCAAATACAGGACCATTCTGGAAGAAAACCTGATGGAGTCTGCAAAAGACCTGAGACTGGGACGGAGATTTGTCTTCCAACAAGACAATGATCCGAAACATAAAGCAAAATCTACAATGGAATGGTTCACAAATAAACATATCCAGGTGTTAGAATGGCCAAGTCAAAGTCCAGACCTGAATCCAATCGAGAATCTGTGGAAAGAACTGAAAACTGCCGTTCACAAACGCTCTCCATCCAAACTTACTGAGCTCGAGCTGTTTTGCAAGGAGGAATGGGCAAAAATTTCAGTCTCTCGATGTGCAAAACTGATAGAGACATACCCCAAGTGACTTACAGCTGCAATCGCAGCAAAAGGTGGCGCTACAAAGTATTAACTTAAGGGGGCTGAATAATTTTGCACGCCCAATTTTTCAGTTTTTTATTTGTTAAAAAAGTTTGAAATATCCAATAAATTTCGTTCCACTTCATGATTGTGTCCCACTTGTTATTGATTCTTCACAAAAAATTACAGTTTTATATCTTTATGTTTGAAGCCTGAAATGTGGCAAAAGGTTGAAAAGTTCAAGGGGGCCGAATACTTTCGCAAGGCACTGTATGTTATCCATATGTTTATTTAACTGATTTCACGTTCTCTCTGTATTCTTAGTTTCTATGGGTGTCATACCCCTGACTGAGCTAAGCATTCCAATACATTGATGACAATGACTATGAATACAACCAATATCATCCATCTGCCTTTTACTCATGAACTAGTTAGCCTAGAGAGAAAAGCCATTTGGATCCAACAATAGATATTGATACACTTTCTGTGTGACAAATCTTTAATCTAGAACATGAACACACAATGTATAGCAAATGATCTACAGAAGAAAGAGATTTGTGATGAAAATGTATGAAGAAACCCATGAGGCCCTGTGAAGCAATCAGCTCATTGTGCGATGTGAATTCCTGTGTCCCTGTGTGGAATACTGAGAGAGGGGGGATATAAAGTGCTGACTGAGCTGAGGCAGGTGTCTGAGACTGAGTGGCTGATTGCTGGTGTCTCTCTGTCTCTGCAGGAAATGGCAGACTTCTGGAGGCTATCCCTAACAGCAGCAGCTTGGCAACCAGAGGTGTGCAGCAGCAATCTTCTGCTAGGGCTGCCATAGCAACGCCCAACGACGGCTGCCAGCAACCAGTGCAATCCAGGTAAGGGAGAAAGAAAAAAAAATTGTGGTCAGTCATTTTTTTTTTCAGGATTTGAAATAATCATTGGATATCTTTTGTCTTTCAATTTGTCCTCACAAATTTTGCCCATCAATCTGACTGTGATTATTTCATACACTAATATGTACACTACCATTCAAAAGTTTGGGGTCACTTAGAAATTCTTGTTTTTGAACGAAAAGCACATTTTTTGTCCATTTAAAATAACATAAAACTGATGAGAAATACATCATGGTTAATGTTGTAGCTGGAAACAGATGATTTTTAAAAAATGGAATATCTACATCGTCAGTCTATTCTTGTTCTGAGAAATGCAATTTCTCGCATGGAATAGCCTTCATTTCTCAGAACAAGAATAGACGTACAAGTTTCAGAAGAAAGTATTTGTTTCTGGCCATTTTGAGCCTGTAATCGAACCCACAAATGCTGATGCTCCAGATACTCAACTAGTCTAAAGAAGGACAGTTTTACTGCTTCTTTAATCAGAACAACAGTTTTCAGCTGTGCTAACATAATTGCAAAAGGGTTTTCTAATGATCAATTGGCCTTTTTAAAATGATAAACTTGGATAAGCTAACACAACGTGCCATTGGAACACAGGAGTGATGGTTGCTGATAATGGGCCTCTGTACGCCTATGTAGATAATCCATTAAAAATCAGCTGTTTCCAGCTACAATAGTAATTTACGACATCAACAATGTCTACACTGTATTTCTGATCAATTTGATGTTATTTTAATGGACCAAAAATGTGCTTTTCTTTCAAAAACAAGGACATTTCTAAGTGACCCTAAACTTTTGAATGGTAGTGTATATTATTGGCATATAGTATGCTTAAAACAGAGCAAAGGACAATAGGGACAATGTTTTTCAAAGACCTTTACAATTTCAGCATTAAAGGGATAAAGGCTGTATTTTTTCAACTCTAAGAACAGCGTAAGTTAACAAGTTGTGTGTGTGTGTGTGTGTGTGTGTGTGTGTGTGTGTGTGTGTGTGTAAAGAGTATTTGCATAAAAGGAAAGAGCAAAGGAGAGAGAAAGAGAAAAGTAGATGCATTTATTCAATGGACCACTCCGGTCTGTCACCAAGCTGAGAATGATCCCCATGACAACGACAGCGGCATTTATCAGCTCCATGTGAGAGGAGAGAGTAGGTAAAGTAGTCTACAGTGCATTCGGAAAGTGCTCAGACCCCTTGACTTATTCCACATTTTGTTACGTTACAGCCTTATTCTAAAATGGATTGAATTTATGTTTTTCCTCAATCTATTCACAATATCCCATAATGACAAAGCGAAAACAGGTTTAGACATTTTGCACATTTATTTTAAAAAAAGCATACCTTATTTACAGAAGTATTCAGACCCTTTGCTATGAGACTCGATATTGAGCTCAGGTGCATCCTGTTTCCATTGATCATCCTTGAGATGTTTCTACAACTTGATTGGAGTCCACCTGTGGTAAACTCTATTGATTGGACTGGGGAAGGGTACCAAAAAATGTCTGCAGCATTTAAGGTCCCATAGAACAACGTGGCCTCCATCAGAAGTTTGGAACCACCAAGACTCTTCCTAGAGCTGGCCGCCCAGGAAAACTGAGCAATAGGGGGAGAAGGGCCTTGGTCAGGGAGGTGACCAAGAATCCGATGGTCATTCTGACAGATCTCCAGAGTTCCTCTGTGGAGATGGGAGAACCTTCCAGAAGGTCAACCATATCTGCAGCACTCCACCAATCAGACCTTTATGGTAGAGTGGCCAAACAGAAGCCGGTCCTCAGTAAAAGGCATATGACAGCCCGCTTGGAGTTTGACAAAAGGCACCTAAAGACTCTCAGACCATTAGAAACAATATTCTCTGGTCTGATGAAACCAAGATTGAACTCTTTGGCCTGAATGCCAAGCGTCACGTCTGGAGGAAACCTGGCACCATCCCTACAGTGAAGCGTGGTGGCAGCATCATGCTATGGGGATGTTTTTCAGCAGCAGGGACTGGGAGACTAGTCAGGATCGAGGGAAAGATGAATGGAGCAAAGTACAGAGAGATCCTTGATGAAAACCTGCTCCAGAACGTTCAGGACCTCAGACTAGGGTGAAGGTTCGTCTTCCAACAGGACAATGACCCTAAGCACACAGCCAATACAACACAGGAGTGGCTTCAGGACAAGTCTCTGAATGTCCTTGAGTGGCCCAGGCAGAGCCCAGACTTGAACCCAATCGAACATCTCTGGAGAGACCTGAAAATAGCTGAGCAGCGATGCTCCCCATCCAACCTGACAGAGCTTGAGAGGAAATGCAGAGAAGAATGGAAGAAACTCCCCAAATGCAAGTGTGCCAAGCTTGGAGTGTCATACCCAAGAAGACTCAAGGCTGTAATTGCTGCCAAAGGTGCTTCAACAAAGTACTGAGTAAAGGGTCTGAGTACTTGTGAATAATGTGATATTTCAGTTTTTAATTTAAAAAAAAATGGGCAACAATTTCTAACAACCAGGTTTTGCTTTGTCATTATGGGGTATTGTGTGTAGATTGATGAGGGGGGAAAACAATTTAATCCATTTTAGAAGAAGGCTGAATAAGGCTTTTTCCACAATGTGGAAATAGTCAAGGCGTCTGAATACTTTCCGAATGCACTGTATCTGCATGCTGCTGGCAGTCTGCCAACATCTCAAATGAAAGAGCACTTTGAACTGCTGCCAAGTTTGGAGGAAAAGAGGAGCTGTCAGGCCTGCTTAATGTTGGCAGTTTGTACTTGGCAAGTCTCACCTTTTCCCAGAATTCATCTGTCTGGCAACTTGCCAGGTGCTTAGCGGAAGCAAAAAATTAACCCCTGCGCTTGACTGTGTGGGCCCCGCAAAATTTTCCACAAAGAGGGAGAGCGAGAGAGAGAGATCAAGTTGGTGTGTGAGCAGCTCAGTGTGAACAGCTCAGTGTATGCATGAGGGACCGTGGGGATTGCACAGGATCCTTTCAGGAAGGAGGGGAGCTCGAGGCTGGTGCTCAGGCAGACAGTGTGTAGAGTTATGTATCTGGTTGTTTTTTAAGTCCTCTGAGGCAGAATTAGCTGATTTTAACATTGCCGCGATGTTGAGCTCTGCAGATGATATTTAAACAACAGAACTACCACTTACATGGATGGATATATGTTAGTTAGTTGATGTGGCATAGTTTTCTTATACGCTTATGTTTTAATTCTATCCATATGTCTACAACACTGTTTTGTCACATGCTTTTAGGATCATTCAGACCTGAATTCAGAACTGTAAGATTGTGCTCCACACTCATCAGGCACAACTATTGATAGTGTTGGAGTAAATGGAACAAACAGACTTTTCTCTTCCCCGGCCCAGGTCTTTATCTGCTCCAATTCTGTTGACTGATGATGGCTGCCTCTTTCATTTGCCTGTCCTTCACAATCCCTGGAGCACAAATAAAGTGACAGTTGTCCACATAACAACCTCAGCTGCTGCCTGCTGCTGGTAGTCATAGAGCCTGCTCTGTCTGGCACAGACTGAAGGAAAAACACCAATCCATCTTTTCTTCTAGTCCTGTTGTTGTTTCTAGCTTCCCCCACCACTGGATGGGCTGGGAGAAAAAGCATGTATTGCTGGTGATTTTATATTGGGTATATAGTTAAGGAAGGCAGTTAATATGTTGAAGAGCAATCATTTAATTTGGTCTGACTTTGCATCATACATAAGTCGCATATTTCATATACCGTGACATCAGAGACATTATCAGTGTTTGTAATTACAGTCTGTGCTGTACTCAAAACACAGTTTACAACTACTCACCACTGTGCACACAGTACCCACTTAGCCTAAAAGCACGGTACAGTGAAAGCAACATTGTTTTGGGAAAGCGGGGGCATGGCGCTGACTCTTTCTTGACCGAGGCCATACTTGGCCCCTTCTTGGCTGGACGGAGGGACCACACCACGCAGTACTGTGCCAGCGGTATGTGTAGACTGCAATATATGACTTTTCTTCCTCCCTCCCTCTGCTGCCTTACGTTGTTTTTCTTCCCTCTCTCCTCTTCCAGTTGTATAAAGGAAAATTCTGCTCCGCCTGCCTACTGGGTGTTGTTAATCAGGAAGGGGAGACTGGGGAAGGGGGGATGGACTATGCTTGTCTGTACGTTAACAATCAACACGTAGGGAACCCCTAGCTCGCGCTCAACTAGCCCAGTGTAATTATTACACAGGATATTGCTGAGCAACCGCGATTTATTTTAGCCATCACACTGTGCTTTAAAAAAATAACAATACATCTTATACGTACACCGGTTATTGTAATCACTCATATCTATTGCAATGAATAGGCTGCCAAATTCAATCAGATTAGTAGCATATTTTGGTCAGAAATTAACTGGATTACATAAAGGTAGACTATAGCCAGGCGTTTGCATTTTAACCAGACGTTTTGTTTGATTCGGTGAGTAGTTTGATATAAAATAATGTATTATTCTTTCGCTGCATTGCAAGCACGACGCATAATAAATTAGCTTGTTTCATTATCATAAATTATTTTATCATATTGAAGGTTTAGTTTAGCTGACATAAGCAAAAGTCATCTGTTTGAAACAGAATAAATGTTTATTTAATAATAATCAATGGTATAATTATATCTCATTCAAATGCCCATATTGTACAGACCCGTATTCTGCTGCATGTAATTTGGTCAGCATCGTGCGCTCGTGTAGCCTAGCTCCCAGTCCATTCAGAAGATTAGGAGGGAGTGGTTTGAGTTTGCGCGTTTGGAAAGCAACAAGTGGCATGTCATTTGTTTCAAAGGAACTGCGGAACGTGGTGCTTGCGTCACTGCTCCAGCCAGGTGGCATTCCAAGTGGGGAGAGGAGACGTGGAGGCACAATCAACATTTCAAATCACAAACTAAGTCAGGATGTGAAGCGCGTTTAAAGCGAATTTCATTCCTACAACCCAACACTGCACGTCACTGGCATCAGAAGTCAGAAGACGAGTAGGAGAAGAGGGTTTCTTTTGTGTGGCAAATTCACGGACTGAAAAGAATTCCAAACGAATAATCTGGGGGAAAAGGACCAAGGCAAGGGACATTAAACATGTCTTCTGCACAAGTATCTTCATCACGGAGACAGTCATGTTACCTGTGCGATTTACCCCGTATGCCATGGGCTATGATTTGGGATTTTACGGAGGCAGTGTGCAGGGGTTGTGTGAATTATGAAGGTGCGGATCGGATCGAGTTTGTTATCGAAACTGCACGCCACCTCAAACGAGCTCATGGTTTCCAAGGGGGGAGATCCCCCGGTCCACCACCGCCGCCCACAGTCAAAACACAGTCGGCAATATCAGCCAAGGAGACGGTGCAAATCAGCCATGTGGACGGACCCTCCAAACAACAACAGTCGGGGATGGACCGCTACTCTCTGAGTGCGGAAAGACCTCGCTTTGACTACTCCAGTATTGGCGCCCATGCCAGCAGACTTCCCAATGGAATGAGCGGTCCAAATGGGTTCCCCAAACCGGACGATGGTCCCCCAGAACTGAACCGACAGAGCCCGAACTCCCGTCGGAGCCACGGTCTCGCTGCGGTCCCAGGACAAATGAACGTTCCCCCCAACCTTCTCCCACAGACCATGTTGAATGGACCCTCCTCGGCAACAACCATAGCCCCGCATAGCCTGTCCAGCCGCCCCCCTCCTCCATCCATTGTGGGACCCTCTTTGTCCATGGCCGCTCAGTCCATGTCAGAACAAGGTAAACGACCAGGTTCTGTGTCAAGCACTGACCAAGAGAGAGATCTGAAAGAGAAACAGCGTAACGCAGAAGCTTTGGCTGAGCTCAGTGAAAGTTTAAGGAACAGAAACGAAGACTGGGGAAACAAACCCAAAATAGTAAGGGACACTTTGGTTACTCTTTCGAACAGCTCCCCGTTTGATGTGAGATTTAAAAAGGATCATTCACTCGTGGGTAGGGTGTTTGCTTTCGATGCAGTGTCAAAGCCTGGAATGGACTATGAATTGAAAATATTTGTCGAATACCCAAATGGATCTGGTAATATATTTTCCAGCGCATCAGGGGTGGCCAAACAAATGTATCAGGACTGCATGAAAGACTTTGGCAGAGGGCTTTCCTCGGGCTTTAAATATTTGGAGTATGAGAAAAAGCATGGTTCGGGGGACTGGCGACTCCTGGGTGATTTGTTGCCCGAATCCGTCCGATTCTTTAAAGAGGGGCTGGGGGTTGAAATGTTGCCTCAGCCCTACATCGATGCCAGCTGCCCATTGCTGCCCACTGCTTTGGTCAACATCCCTCGTGCCTTGCCATCTACGAGTGCACCGAGGACTGGCGTGCGTAAGCGTAAAGCCTCCCCAGAACCTGACTCTGTAGAGAGCGCGCTGAAACTATCTGAACAGGAACAACAGAGGCAGCAGTGGATGGCCAACCAGAGCGAGGCGTTAAAACTGACCATGGCATCCGGATCATTCGGTGCCTCACACGGGGGACCTCCGCCGCTTGGCCCTGGCCATTCTGTTCACTCAAGTCGCGCCACACCCCCTGAATCTGCGCCCCAGAATGGACAGTCTCCAATGGCCGCGCTCATGTCTGTCGCGGACACGTTGGGCAATGCGCACTCTCCGAAGGACAACAACTCTGTTCACTCTACAACATCCACCAGGCATAACAGCAGCAGCCCAGTCTCCCCAGCCTCTGTTTCTGGGCAGAGGCGTTTGGCTTCCCGTAACGGAGAGCTCAATCTGGCCGGGACTCCCTCTCAGTCCAATGCGCATTCTGGCATGGATCAGGTCCACTCGCAAAACATTCCAGATTCTCCCATGGCAAACAACGGACCTCTGTGTTGTACCATTTGCCACGAACGTTTAGAGGATACCCATTTCGTTCAGTGTCCGTCAGTTCCCAACCATAAATTCTGTTTCCCTTGTTCTCGAGAGAGCATCAAAGCGCAGGGAGCAACTGGCGAGGTGTATTGTCCTAGCGGAGAGAAATGCCCCCTGGTAGGTTCTAATGTGCCTTGGGCGTTCATGCAAGGTGAGATAGCAACAATATTAGCTGGGGACGTTAAGGTAAAAAAGGAGCGAGACCCATAGATGTGATCTATGGCTTCCCATAGAAACGTGAATTTTAGTCGAATATATACACGTGTGATTACTCAAAACGGACAAAAATAGTCGATGTACAGAGACGTTCTCCACCTCATGTCTGTTTTTTTTAAACAAAGGAACATGTGATGTCATGTCGCCTAATGTTATATGGAGGGTGTGTTGACGGGTAGTAGTGTTGTATTTGGGTGGCAGTGACGAGTTAAAGCACTAACTTTATAATCACTGCTGCAGTTTTATTCCTTCCAATTAATGCACTTCTCTCATTATAAAAAGGCCAGTTTCTACTCCCAATGAATATATGTCTGTAAAATGAAACTACTCATCGTGAATATCCAATAACAGGTTACATTGCCCTAACTCCTGTATTGGGTACGAATCAATATGGGGACTTTTTTTCTTCTCTTCCTTATTTTATTTCATATCTTTAATTTTTTATGTTTTTTACAGCAAATATCTCTTTTCATCTTGTGATCGAAAATATTTTACTACGTGTTATTAATTTCTCTTCCAGTTTGTTTTGATGATGCACGGATGCTTAAAAAGGTAGAGCAAAATGCTGTACATGAAGGTAAACTGTTTGTTTATACATTTCTGTAGGTACAGAAGACTTGTAATGTGCCTTGGAGCTGAGTAAATTGTAATAAATTCCATTGATATTAACCCTTGGTGAAATGTCAGTTTATTTAACAAGTTTAGACTGTTACAAAATCTGGGTCACTGAGGTATAATGAATAATTCCTTTAGTTTTGGTGTCCATCAGTATATTTCTCAACCATAGCGTTTTAACAATTTACAATGTTATCCCTAACATAAGATTTGATCTAATTGGATATGACAACCTTGATATTAAGATCTGGTTCAAAAGTGTTTTATATTCAAATGTGTTTATTACGCACACACCTTGCTGCAAAGCCAAATTAACCATGTACTCAAATATATTTATATATATATATCAGATGATGCCATGTTTATTCATAACCTCTTTCAGTATGTCAAATTAACATTGCTTTACATTCTACAGGGATGATCCCTGCTTAAATATTTTTCCATTTTTAAATGAGCATTTTAGTCATTCAGCAGACACACACTTGTCCAGAGCAACTTACAAGAGCAATTAGGGTTAAGTTTCTTGCTCAAGGGCACATCGACAGATTCCCCCCCAAATGAGTATCACTTAGTTGCATCTATCTGAATGGCAAATAGGTTCCTTGCATTGGATATGCCCACAATTTCAACGGCTGTGCCTCTCGGCAAGACAAGAAAAAGAGGCCTCAACAAGTTGGCATTGAATGCCATGTTGCTCTCCTCCTTGTGCTTATAACAGTCAGCTGTTATGGCATGCTTCTCACTAACGACAGCTCATCTTTCTGATGGTTGTAGTATTGGTGCATGCTCAAGCAGCACTACGGTTTCCCCATGTTTACGCTGTGTGTGTGTGTGTGTGCTTCTGTCTGAAAATGATTGCACATGCCTCAGTATAGCCCAAGGGAAGGTATTCCTCGTTTACAATGCAGCAGGCAGGCGGTCATTGGACACGGTTCCTCACGGTTCCATTGGCCGGTGATGATTATATATATATATATATATATATATATATATATATATATATATATATATATATATATATATAGCACGGTTGGTGCATGGCTGTTATGTAGCTGTGAGTCGAGCTTAATAGCCTAGCGCTGCTCTGGGTTACGGAGACAAATGGTGGTATGTACACACAGTCTGCAGCAGGCAGCGTGGTTCCCAATCCCACGTGGCTCTGTGCCATGGAGCGCATAGAGCAGGTAGAGACTGGGAGGTCAGATAGCCCCATAAATACCAACCAGGCTCAACTAGAGCCTTCTGTACGTGAGCTCGGAAGAGACTAAGACAATGGCTGCTATATATGTCCCGGAAACATGTCACAAACTAGTATCCTTTTCCCAAGAGAACCAACCGATGTACATATACTGGAAATGGAGAAGAGCTTTGATACGCCCGTTGAGGAGTATTTGGTAATGTGAAGGCAGCAGTCCAGATGTAGCCTCGGCCTTAACATTGGGCTGACGTGTCTGAATTTAGATGGGGTCTGTCCTCCAGCCTGGGATTGTTGGAGGTGGCGGCCTTTGTACAGTATCATCCCTGCTCGTCGGTGGGTTATGAGGTGGTTCTGTAGATAGAGAGGTGAGTAGGATTTATCCTCAGAGACTCCTGTCTTCTATGTAATGCTCTGACCGACTGCCGTAGTTAGTTTTGAATACTCTGTCCTGGTTACCGTCCCTGTTTCCAAGTAGGGTTTTTACCGCCTGGGGAATACTATGGTCAAAATAATTGGTTGTACGCCAGAGAAAGACGGGGTTGTTAGTGTCGAGTTTCTCAAATTTGGTTCACACAAATTGGCTCATCAGTTGGAATAGAGAAAGCAGCTGTCTGAGTGAGTAAGCGACACCCCCCCACCCTTTCTCCAAGTCTGATTTAAAAACAAATCTCACACTCATTTTCTCACTCAATCTTTCTTTTTTCATCTCCCAGACGGCATTTTCCGACTATAGTATATCCAAAATAATCTCTCTATTTACCAACATGCACACACCCCCAACAAAAACAGGCCTATAGAAACCGTAGGCTGGGATTGAGGCATTGAATCGTAGCTACCCATCTAATGGTGCATTGCAGTGCCTCAGTTTCCATTGGCCTATCTATCCCAGGTGCTGTGAGGCAACAAAGCACCTGGTTTGGGATGGAACATGTCTCTATTGTCATGCTAAAACAGAACAGAGCAGCCCTTCCATGGTTAAGGTGCCTTTGGCTGTCTCAATACTTTAGGTTTCAGGTTGCAGTGTGCATGCAAAGGAGGGAGCAGAGGCACCTACTCACCCAGACACCCCTCAGGGAAGGATCTCTCCCTCTCTTGCTCTCGACCTGTTTAGAATTCACAAGACTCCTCACTCGTTAGATTCAAATGCAGCCTCACACACACACACACACACTCACGTCGTACCACCACCGCCTTCATTCTGAGTGCAAAACACTGTCTCTTTTCTCTCCTTCAGACCTCTGAATTACCCGAGGTAACGAACTCTAGCCTCTCGCTAGATTGCGTCTGGAATAGCTGATATGTTGGGTGAAATCCCGGAATCGGATTAGTTGATAACACCTTCTATAATTCTAGGTTGTCTGGTGAAAAAATGATGAATGTCAACTGAAAAGGGACCTCATTTCTTCAGACATTTTAAATGAAAGTGTCTATGTATATGCCCTCCCTTTGCAACTTCTAAGAATTGCACTGATCACATCTAATCGGCTCAAATACAGGATTGAAAAATATGAGCATTGTGAACGTACGTCCGTGGCTGTTCGTGCCAAGCCGAACAGAGCGTGTGCAGTGTCATTGGGAGTAGGAGGAAGGCTGGTGTCGATGAAATTGCAGGGGGTTTCTACTCCATTGCATAGACCTAGGAGGGGAGGCCAAGCGAAAGAGGTCCTGCTGGTGTCACAGACAGACTCCTCTGTTCCACATTCACCAAATGTTGTGTCTATCCTCAACTTAAGTGGTTGACTGATATCTCTGATGTCTTGAATGATGAATTGCATCATTTCTTGGGGTATTGTCCCATAGGGCGGCGCACAACTGGCCCGGCGTCCTCCAGTTAGGGTTTGGCCGGGGTAGGCCCTCATTGTAAATAAGAATTTGTTGTTAACTGACTTGCCTAGTTAAATAAATAAAATAAAAAACTGTAGAATATATATATTTTTTACGAGGTTAAAGGGGATTTTGTGTTATTGCCCTGCATAACCACTTAAACAGTTCATTCCAGCACCTCGTGACACATTTACCTCCAGAGAACAAACATATAACTGCTCATAACAGTAGCTACATGATTATGAATGTTCTTCCATTACAGTGTAGGAATATAATCCCAACCCCATTTCTCTCCTCAAACAAACCCCGTCTGGAGAGGCCAGGCTTTCAGTGGACTGTTTCAGTTTACATTCTCTCAAATCACATCAGTATGTTTTCCTTCTGTTGGCCAGCCAGGGATGCCAGCCTGTCTCCCCCTCCTCCCATTCCCCCTTTCTCCCCAGTCAGGAAAAGTTTACAGCGGATGAAAATACCGCCTTCCCAAAGGTTACTCTGCAGTGCCTCTGCTCGGCTGTTGCCATGGGTTACCAGCCTTGTTCAAAACATCATTTATTCAGGAATGTGCTGCGGACACAAAGGGGGGAGGGAGGGAGAGAGACGACAGACTGGTGGTTAACCCTGCGTGCGCTGGAAAGACGACGCTTTCACCTTACACAGATTCTCTCTTTTTGGTACATTTGCGTCGTGCTTCGATTCAATACTTGTTTTTTCGTTGCGTCGAATACAATGTTGCTTGCTTTTGTAACTTTGCATTACTGGAGATAATACTACATTACCCGAATAGCAACAAAACAATGTGCATGACATGCCTGGACGTATTCGGTGTATCAAAGTATTTGTAACATATAACGTTAGCAGATTGTTTACAAATGCACAAAAATCACAGGTCAGGTTTGAAACCCCAGCTTCCATTATTCTCATAGAAACAAGCAAACCACTTTCATCTGGTCGAGACTCGCGCATGCTGCTTCTAGGGGGAGGGGACGTGTGTGTGGGGAAAAGGGTTTTGTTTTCCCTCCCAGTGTCTCAAAGCCCAGCCATTTATAGATGGTGATGTCAGCACTATCTTTCACAGCCCTGGGCCCCCTTAGCAGATAATGTATGCACTCAAACATTCCTCTCTGGCGAATGAGCTGCAGGCGTGTGCCTCCCTCCTGCCTCTTTGTGCGACGCACAGCCGCAGCGCAGAGAGGAATTTGATTTGCCCCTTTTCATTTTTTTTTTTATTCCCACTTATTTTCTCCTTCGTCCTCCCGCCTTATTTTTCAGAAAATAAAATGGAGCTGGAAAGGCTGAGGTAGTTTTTTAGTTTTTTATTGTGATCTCTTTTTAGAGCGTCTTCACTCAATTGATTTGATAGTTAGCTGGACAAATAAATCGATGTTGAATGCGTATTTTCTTTGTTTTTAATCACCTTTGAGGGCTGATCTGCAACGTCCTACTCGTTTTACATATGCATTTAATCATATATGTGTTGTTTCCACTAGTGCATTTTAATTTAAATAGAATGTGTGTATACATGTATGTCCAATTGTCCTCTTATCAAATTAATGTTTTAAATTGGTTGGCAGAGATTATTTATTGTAAAACATAATAAAATAAAAAAATTAAAATCTGGTTTCTTAATTGTCCAGTGCTGATACCCTTTGGAAAGAATTCCCTAACATTTGCTTTTCAAGGCCCTCCCTCCTGGAGATGCAGCCTACTGCAGCCATTCTGAAGTTAACCGCCAAATCTTAGAGGGGACCCACTGTTTAGTGGGGCACAAATAGAGGGGTGTTGTTTTTGGAGACACTGACAATAAGGTCACCAGTTTTCTCCTCTAGTTTCAGATGCTAGCACCTTCAGATTTGATTCGTTTTTTCTCTCCGTCCCAGCTGAAGTTAGCTAGTCTTGTTATACTCCTTATTGCATAATTCCTAATTTCCTCCTCGTGTTTTTAAAGTCATCTGTAATTCTTCTCTCATGTTGAACGTGAGGAAGCTTGAGAAGGGAAGGAGTTAACTCCACCCTCAACACTCTCGGTTAGTACTGCCCCTGCAGCCCCTGGCATGCAGGCTGGAGAAATGTAGCGCTTTCATTCTCTGCCTTGTTTACACCAGGCTCTGGCAGCCATCTTAGGCTGCTGCCACAAGCAAGGGAAGGGGCAGTGAGCTGCGTGCTCCTCGGGTTTCTCCCCAGCCCTCCAAGAGCACAGAGTTCAGATGGCATACTGCCATGAATATCAACTACTACTGGGGCCCACTGTTCTCTACAACATTCTACCCACAGATGAGAATGTTCTGTACATTCATCCCTCGTGGATACAGTGCTATATCTGACTTTTTCCTGCACGCTGTCTTTCCCTCTAAGCTTCTGTTTGGTATTTTGCATTGTTTGCATTCTTTTTCTCCACACAGGTTTCTTGGAATATTCTTGGAATTTGTCTTTTGTTAATCCATATTTAGAAAGGCTTGACTGATCGCACATGCTCCGGGGGAGTCAGTCGACTGTGTATCAGGTAGCACGTGCTCCGGGGGAGTCAGTCGACTGTGTATCAGATAGCACGTGCTCCGGGGGAGTCAGTCGACTGTGTATCAGATAGCACGTGCTCCGGGGGAGTCAGTCGACTGTGTATCAGATAGCACGTGCTCCGGGGGAGTCAGTCGACTGTGTATCAGATAGCACGTGCTCCGGGGGAGTCAGTCGACTGTGTATCAGATAGCACGTGCTCCGGGGGAGTCAGTCGACTGTGTATCAGATAGCACGTGCTCCGGGGGAGTCAGTCGACTGTGTATCAGATAGCACGTGCTCTGGGGGAGTATCAGGGCATCCTTTGTCTCGGGCCTTGACTGGTCTAACATTGTGATAACAACCACATAATGAAAATAGTTAACATGAAGAGTACAGCATTCCCTTGGTTAAGATAACTTTACTCTGTCATTTGGGAATGAGAGACACTCAAATCGAATGTTATATGTCACATGCACCAAATACAACAGGTGTAGACTTTACCATGAAATGCTTACTTGCGAGCACTTTCCCAACAATGCAGAGTTAATAAGACAAATAAGAGCAATAAAAAAAGAAATACTTACACAATAAAATAGCATTAGCAAGGCTATATACAAGGAGTACCGGTACCGTGTCAATGTAATTGAGGTAGTACTGCATGTACATGTAGGTAGGGGTGAAATTGACTAGGCAATCAGGATAGTGTGTGTTGGAGTGTCAGTGTAGTAGTATGTGAGTGTGTGGCTAGAGTCCAGTGAGTGTATATAGAGCCTGTGAAAGAGAGAAAGTGCAACAAAAATGGGGGGTCAATGCAAATATTCTGGGTGGCCATTTGATTAACTGTTCAGCAGTCTCATGGCTTGGAGGTAGAAGCTGTTCAGGTGCCTTTTGGTCCAGACTTGGTACTCCAGTACCACTTGCTGTGCAGTGAGAACAGTCTATGATTTGGGTGGCTGGAGTCTTTGACAATTTTTAGGGTTTTCCTCTGACACCGCCTGGTATAGAGTTCCAGGATGGCAGGGAGCTCGGCCACAGTGATGTACTGGGCCGTATACACACTACCATATGTAGCGCCTCACAGTCGAATGCCAAGCAGTTGCCATACCAAGCGGTGATGAAACCAGTCAAGATGCTCTCAATGGTGCAGCTGTAGAACTTTTTGAATATCTGAGGGCCCATGCCAAATATTTTCAGCCTCCTGAGGGGGAAAAGGAATTGTCGTGCCCTCTTCACGACTGTGTTGGTGTGTTTGGACCATGATAGGTCCTTAGTGATGTGAACACTGAGGAACTTGAAGCTCTCGAACCGCTCCACTACAGCCCCGTCGATGTGAATGGGGGTGTGCTCGGCCCTTCGTATCATCTCCTTTGTCTGAGTCATGTGTTTCAAGTCACTTAACATATATCTGCAACAAGCGATAGGATAACTAGGATGTAGCCGTGGCCTAGTTCTTCCATCAAGTAGGTCTGTAGGCCGACATGTCACCACACTATTCAATTGTTTTCCATTGGCAACAGCCGCTGATAAGAGGAAGCTAACAGCCTTGTGTCCTCTCAGGCATGGCAGAATTTCCATATCTAAGGCCAGGCCTCAACGGCTCTCTGTTGACATTTAGAAACCTCTCTCTGAGGAGTTTACTCTGACTCTCTCCTGATCTTTCCCTCTAACCGTTTGCTGTGAATTATCAATGGAGGACGACTCCTTGTGGGAAAAAAAAAAAGCTTTCTGAGGGGAACAACAACCCCCAACGCAATTCACACTGACTGACCGCCTTTCATTCAGCTCTGTCCAGTTCACTGGTTTTGTCTTGTAAATTACAACAGTGTGAGACTCCTTTCCCTAGCCCAAACAAACAGCATGTCATAGAAAGTGTCGGTGTAGTGTTTCCAAAACATCACACAGAGGAAATTAATTGGAGATTACATGACATTATTCCTACATTATATTTCCAACCCACAACAGCCAGCCAGGGCCTACATCACCTTCATTTCCAGTGTGATAAGTATTTTTACAGACTGTGGGGGATGGGGATCTGTGGACAGTGTTGCCAGATTCTATTGACACTTTCCAGCTCTATCAGAGCCAATAGGCTATGAGACCCCCCACACAGTGTGTGTGTGTGTGTTTGGTGTGCTGTAGTACAGCTGCAGTCACCTCCCTCCGAGTCCCTTCATCATCTCGTCACCTGGGTCAAGTGTGGATTGTTCCCTCTCTTTCCAAACATCTGTTGTGTGAATGAGGCTGCGATGGCTGATGCTAATTGAGGTGCTATAGCTAGCTGCCTGTCTTGTCTATCTACTGTCAAACAGCAGACATGGCAGACTTCCTCTCACACTTCCTCATACAGCTGACAAAAGTCTTTGAAAATGAAAGTTTCAATGATCGTTGTTGGGTTTCTGGCATGAACTAATAAATACCGCTACTTTCCATTGAATTTAGTTTAGAAATACGCTGTTAATACTTTTCAAAGAAAGTAGCCTTTTCACATTCAGACCTTATTTCTTGATGTAATTCACTACATAGAAATGTGTCTTGCAAAATGGTGTAGTTTGGGGCTGGCTGCTATGGGGGTAACAGCATTGGGCTCTAAGCACAGTTTGGGACTGACTGGTACATTATGTATTCAGATAGTGTCGATGTGTTCAAGCAGCAGTAGAGTCTTGGATGGCCTGGACTGCCCCCTCAGTGCCAAAAACACATGTTCTTTTATATGAGAGACAAAGAGCCATACCTTCCCTGTCCGGCTAATAAAGACGGTAGCCTGTTCTGTTTTGCAGCAGTCAGCGGCATCGGGTTGCTGCCTGAGCCCCACTCCTTTCCCCGTTCGCTCCGCTAGCTACATACTATTGAAATTTGATGGTTGGTGGTTTCGCACAAATGAGCTGCAACTTTCCCTAGAGGTCAACATACAGCACGCCGCTCGCTATATGCTGATCTGATTCTGTACCTTTTTGGTACTGGAAAACAGATCTGCTAATAAATGAAATATGTACATAGTAAATAGTCATTTCATGCATGGTGATGTGCTGTATGACATGAAGGATGTAGGAGAATAACTGTTATGCACTCATAATGATAATTTGTGAGTGATGGAAGTGCCAGTTGACATCTATCACAAGGAATACTTGGCAGTAAGGTATATAACTAGTTACCTAACTGCCAAGTAATAGCATCTGTGTATGGCATGTAGTTATTTTGATTGCAAGGGGGGGATTACTTTTCAAGCAGCATGCCATTATAGAATTCCATTTCCTGATTGAAAGCATTAAGGTATTACTTCACATTTTTTATACACACGCACTATTATAAATCAAGAGGAAGGGTAGCTCTAGCCTCCTCCCTTTCTCCTGCAGTAACCCCCTAGCTACCTGCGGTAAAGGGAATAGTACATCGTCTCTGTCATGAACTGTTGTGCACTAACCGAGCCACCGCACCGCTTCCACCAGATGTCTGTTACCATGGCGACAGAGCCATCGGGTGATGCTGATTGGATGGCGTGGAGGTGTTTTTTTAAAATGTTGTTTTTTACCTCAATACTCTCCAAAGGATTGTGTTTTTCTACTGGCGCTTTTTCTCCCTCCAGAATGAATTTGAATGACAAGGTGAATGATAGTCTGCAGCATCCTGTGAGCTCTGCTATCTTTCGGATTCATTTAAAAACCTGATCACTACAGAGCCTGATTATAATGGGGGGGTTTTGTGATGGATTCTGAATATGAAAAATGACTCGTTTTGTGTGCTGCTCCAGCCTGTAAGAGAAAGACATGATAACAGAGCCAGTTAGTGAGCATGTTCCATTATGCGATGGGAGGCCTGTTTTTGTCATGAATGGATAGGTCTCAATGCATAGCACATCTGACCTGACCAGGTCTCTAGTCCAGTTGAGAAAGGATGCGTGTGTTTCAGCGCTACCCAGGTGTAAAAGACATTACAGAAACTCAGCCAGAACGACGCTAAATGAACATGGCGCTTTCCTGGTTTACAACAAGGAAACGGGTGCGGTGTCCTAAATAGCACCCTATTCCCTATATAGTGCCTATGGGGAATGGTCAGAAGTAGTGCACCGTAAAGGGAGCAGTGTGTCATTTGGGACGCAGACAAGATTCGTCTTGGTTAGTTAATTCCTGAGGTAAAATAGTAATTGCTCATCTGAGGTCATGTTTCAGATTCATGAGGCTCATTCATCTCTAAAATGCTACCAGCCAGTGTACTAAGTGTTAATACATTCCCTCACAGTGGCCAACACAGAACTGCCTGTGTACACTGCCAGGAGGACTCCTACAGGCCATTCCACGGTAGTGCGTCCACTGTCCAGCCACATGACGCATCCAGCCAGTGTGCTGCAGCCTCCCTGCCTGTCTGTCGTCTGTACTGCCTCCCCCTCCAGTGTGATTAATGGAGCTCTGTTCATCCCCCTGCCCCCCCCTCTCCTCTCACCCCTCTCTGGACCACTGCTCACCCCCCACAGCCTGCGCTCTGTTTACCTGAAGACAGTGGATACACTTAGTCTCTGGTATTTCTAGGCAACAGACATTTCCAAGTTTCAAGCCTCTGGTATAAGAGAGCATCTGTGGTATTCCTGCTGTATTCTCTCCAAACTGCTTAGTCCATCATACCCTGTGTTTCTTTGGAAACCACTGTAGAATACTGATTGTCAGTTCCAAAAGTAAATAGCTGCTATCTTACAGCACTACTGCCTACTGTCTGACCGTGTGTGTGTGTGTGTGTGTGTGTGTGCCCAGTTCTGTCCGTTCTACCAGTCATGTTAACAGAGCTGTGGTTCAGGCTAATTCTGGCCCAATGCTGCAGGGGAGACCGGAACAGTCCGCCAAACATGGCCTGAACAGGGCCGGTCTGTTGGGTTTGTTTGGTTAACAGCCTCTTGGGTTACCCAAGCGGAGAGAGGACTCAGGCACGACTTTCTATTAGGTGTGTTATGATGATGGGTGAGGTTGTGGAAGAAATGAGACGTTAAGGCTCAGGAGTCAGCTGTGGAGTAGAATACCTTAGTTTGTAGCCATGGTGGCTGGGTCACAAGAGAAAGAAAGAACAGAAGGATAGATGGATGTCTGGTTGCTGCTGGTTCTACTGCTGCTGCTCGTTCCGGTCTGCTACCCTTTCAGCCTCAGTCAGTCAATGGGAAGGCTGCTCTGGTGTCCTCTGTACCGCTCCTCTCCGTCGCTGCTCTGTTCTCTGCACGGGGGGGGGAGGAGCAGCCAGCCAATGTCATTTTGATGTGACGAGCAGAGATGACACGGGCAGAAATAGCCCCCCGCTTACTCATTTAGCCGCTTGGTCCCAGTCTGCCCCAAACCCACTTGGCAGTTAATGTCTCCTCAGCCAATCACAGCCAGCGCTGTTGCTAGGTAATGGCTCCCTGGCCTCGCCTTTGAGGTATGCTAATATGCTGCTGCCTCTGCCACTGGCGCATCCTCTCGGTGATGGGGAGGACTAGGAGATGCCTCTTACAAGTGAGCGTTTGTCTTTCTGAGAGGGGAGGAGAGGAAATTGAAATGCAGGAGAGAGGAGGACATGTTGAGGTGGAGAAAAACAAGGAGGGGACTGACGGGAGGGATAGACGGACAGAAAATGGAATCGGGAGGAGGTGGCAATAACAGACCTTTTCGTCCCCTAAGGTTCGCGTCCACTGAATGAATCACCACAGCACTTGATGATAGGACCAATGCTTTTGGATAGATGGGTGGGTGTGTTTTACTAGCCTGGCAGTGCAGGCCAGGGCACAGGGCTGTAAAGACAGAGAGACTCACTGTGGTGTGAAGACATTCATTGAGGAGTGTGTTTTTTTCCCAATCTGTGGTAGATATGATGTATTTAAGAGCGTCTCTGGCTCTGCAGTACTCAGGCCTGTGTTCAGTTCCACTCCCTGTAATGTGTAGTATAACTCTGCCTGCCTGCCATACCCGGCCAGTCACAGTCCCATTCCCAGACAGCCTGTTAAATACAGCGGGTCCTTTGACGAGCAGGCAGGCCTCTCACTCACTATATTAGGCCGTCCCTCCCTGCCTGCTTGCCCCATTAAACCGATGTGCAGCTATTAAATCAGCTTGTACTGTTCTGTTCATAGCCAAAACACATGGCTACGGCGTCCCTTACTATAGGCAGATCTGGAAGCTGTTAGGATTTTACCTATTACAAATTCTGCAATGCTGTATGTTAAGGGTTAATGTATTGAACTATTTTAGGCAGTTGGAATTGCAAATACACAATTGTCCTTTTGTCTAGCTAACTCTCTGCGCCATATTATTGCAGTTAGTTAGATGAGACACACTGGCCTTGCACGCCCTCCATGGTTGTGGTAATACACACATGGCTTTATGTGTAGTGCTAAAACCTACTCATCACTGTTACCGATGCGTGTTCATTTACAATATTCATACATTGAATTGGGGACTGAGGACTTGGAGAGGGAGGGATGGTTGTTGGTAGTCTGTTAGCAGTCCAAGGACGCAGCGGCACAATGTGGACGGATGGAATGGGTTCAAATTCAGAGATGCGGCATGCGATAAGAAGCCCCATTATGATGCGTTCCATGAGTGTGTTTATATTTAGGAGGAAGAAGGAGTCTGTTATGCCCGCTGCATAATTCCAGCCTCTTTATCCAGCAGCACAGCATAATGCTTAGTTGGGACTTTCTGCCTTGGGAGAGACGAACTAAATCCACATTTTCTATGATTAAGTAGCAGCCTGCCTGCCAGCCACCAGAATAAATACGCCCCCGAAAAACACTCCAAGACAAACATAAATATGTATGGCCAGCATCCATCTGTCCGCATGCCCCCATTTGTTATATAAAAAGGACCTATACAGTCAAAAAAAATGCTTGAGCTATATATTAACACAGATAAATATGAATGAGGAATGCGTCTATTGGGCGGACTGACGGACGGATGCGCTTTAATAACAAGCGCGTGTGTGTGGGTGGGTTGTGTGTGTGTGGGTGGGTTGTGTGTGCTGTAAGCTGCTGAGTGCTGGGCTAGGATGAGGGGAGGGCTGTGGCCAGAACACAGTAGTGAGTAGAATACTAATGCATCCATATACCTTTTTGTTCTGAGTCTTTCTCTCCCTGGCTCCTCGGACCCACCCCACAGCTTTTCTTTCTCTCTCTCTCTCTCTCTCTCTCTCTCTCTCTCTCTCTGTTCCCATGTTTCATGAGCTGAAATCAAAGATCCCAGAAATGTTCCACAAGCACAACAAGATTATTTCTCTGAAATTGTGTGCACACATCTGTTTACATCCCTGTTAGTGTGCATTTCTCCTTTGCCAAGATAATCCATCCATCTGACAGGTGTTAAACAGCATGATCATTACACAGGTGCACCTTGTGCTGGGGGGGCAATAAAAGGCCACACTAAAATGTGCAGTTTGGTCACACAGCACAATGCTGCAGTTTTGATGGAGCGTGCAATTGGCATGCTGACTGCAGGAATGTCTACCAGAGTGGTCGCCAGAGAATTTAATGTTCATTTCTCTACCATAAACCGCCTCCAATGTTGTTTTAGAGACTTTGGCAGTACGTCCAACCGGCCTCACAACCGCAGACCACGTGTAACCACGCCAGCCCAGGACCTCCACATCCGGCTTCTTCACCTGCGGGATTGTCTGGACCAGCCACCCGGACAGCTGATCAAACTGAGGAGTATTTCCATCTGTAATAAAGCCTTTTGATGGGGAAAAACTCATTCCGATTGGGTGGGCCTGACTCCCCACCCATGGCTGCACTCCTGCCCAGTCATGTGAAGTCCATAGATTAGGACCTAATGAATTTATTTCAATTGACTGATTTCCTTATGTGAACTGTAACTCAGTAAAATCGTTGCATTTGTTGCGTTTATATTTTTGTTCAGTGTATATATAAAACCACCAGGCAAGATACATGTTTTGTGCTTTGAAATGTGTTTGTGTCATCTCACTAGATTAATGGATGACTACTGTTCAACACTGTTTTTGTCATGAATTACTGAGAAAAATATCAGAGTTATGATGGCTGCACCGATTGAACAGGGTTTCTGTGGGTTGTTTGTGTGTTTGTGTCTGTGCGCGCGTGCGTGCATGCGTGTCTCCTCAGTATGAGGCAGCAGACGAGAGATCCCACATGCCGCGTTGTTCCCCTGGGATACAGTTGCTATGTTGAGCATCATTAATTCATACAGTGACCTTGACCACCTTGATAACAACATTGATTTTACTTCCTCCCTTTTCATCGTTATCATGAAAATTCTGTCAATTCTGCCTTGTTCAGGACCCTGAAGGTCCAACACCTCACTGATATATTCAGGGAAATTGCTTTTAAATTACATTGAGAAGGGGCTTCTCAGCAACCCCTACTTTTATCAGTGCATGGAAAGAAATGACTATAACCATTCATGATATCCAATTTCACTTTGCCCAGAGCTCTGGGGTTGAATGAAATGTGGTTGTGTGTGTGTGTGGTCAAAGTATGGTATTTTCAGTTCAGACTCCACTGAAAATAATTGTCTAAACCAAATCCAGGCTTTTGATGTCATATAAAGCGGAAACGTTGAATGGTTCTGACTACAAAGCCGGGTCGGCATCGGGCTACAATAGGATGAGCAAGGCTACACCACCTGAGTGTGAATGAATGGGCTTGTGGAAAGCAGAATCGTTTTCACCAACATTTTATGCAAGAAAGTGCTCGTGACTCCGTGGTCGAGCAACTACTCGCTCCTTGAGTGGATGCAGCAGGAGAGGGAGAAAGATGACTCAAGTATCAAACGGAGTAAACTCAAGACAAAGGAGATGATTGTGGACAACAGGAAAAAGAGGACCGAGCACGCCCCCATGCTCATCGACGGGGCTATAGTGGAGCAGGTCGAGAGCTTCAAGTTCCTTGGCGTCCACATCAACAACAAACTAACATGGTCCAAGCACACCAAGACAGTTGTGAAGAGGGCACAACAAAACCTATTCTCCCTCAGGAGACTAAAAAGATTTGGCATGGGTCCTCAGATCCTCAAAAGGTTCTACAGCTGCACCATTGAGAGCATCCTGACTGGTTGCATCACTGCCTGGTATGGCAACTGCTCGGCCTCCGACCGCAAGGCACTACAGAGGGTAGTGCGTACGGCCCAGTACATCACTGGGGCCAAGCTTCCTGCCATCCAGGACCTCAATACCAGGCGGTGTCAGAGGAAGGCCCTAAAAATTGTCAAAGATTCCAGCCACCCTAGTCATAGACTACATCATTATCTCAAATACCTCAACACCGGTGCCCCCGCACATTGATTCTGTACCGGTACCCCCTGTATATAGCCCCGCTATTGTTATTTACAGCTGCTCTTTAATTATTTGTTTTTCTCATCTCTTACTTTTTTAACTTTTCATTTTTGGGGTATTTTCTTAAAACTGCATCGTTGGTTAAGGGCGTGTAAGTAAGCATTTCACTGTAAGGTTACACCTGTTGTAATCGGCGCATGTGACAAATCAAATTTCATTCGATTTATATAAACGGATATTACACGCGCCGGAGTTACGTATCACTTTTAACAAACCAAACAAATTCCGTTATAGAAGGTCAAGTAAAAACCCAAATCGGTATATTGTAGAATATGGTATACCGGTCAGCCCTAGGTCCCATAATAGCAGGAATCGGGGAATCAGTTGAATAAAATGTGTTTGATGAATGTTTGTGTGATCAAAGTATGTTATTCATAGTCCAGGCTCCAGATATCACAGCACAAATTGGATAAACTAAACCCAGGCCTTTTTATGTAAAAATGAAACAGATGTTGAATGGTTTTGACTACAAAGGCATTGGCCACTGCAAACAGTCAGGCTCAACAGGCTGAGTTACACCAGTGTCGCCACCCTAGAGGGAACAACATTGAGCCGGAGGAGTGGCTGGTGTTCCTAGAATAGCTGCCGGGGCATCAGGTGATCAACGTAAACTATGGAGATGAGGTCACATCTGGTAGATTTGATTTACTTGGACATAGAGGGGCTGGAATTCAAACATGTGCTGCTTGATGATAACGTTTCAATGAGATTGGGGGGCGTTTGGGGAGTGCTGGTGCTGTGGCAGCCAAGGTAGAGGAATGGGGATATGACGGCCCTGGATGGTGGATGGTGCAGCTTGCCAACAGGGAAAGACACACGTGAAAACACCAGAGCCGAGAGGGTGGAGGGTGAGACCACCACCAGGCTCCCTGATACGCCTCTGATATTGATAAGATAATAGCAGCTATTCTGGTGGTGGTGGTGGGAGTAATGACCGCATGTTGAAGCAATGGGAGGCAGGATGAGAATGGATTTAGGAAGAGGCCAAAATAATCCCAATGTTCAAGGGGGCGGGGTGCGGTAGAGTATCACACGTAGAACTCACAAAGACAGATGTTTTAAGAGCTAACCTACCGGATGTATTATATTATGTTTAGAATAATTTCAGCTTTTTCCCTATGTGGTTCATTCATAATTTTTTGAAGACACTGGTTTGTCAAAGACATCCCCCTCACCTCACACCCACTCTACATGTGTCATAGTTCCATCTATAAATACTGAATCTGGCTTACGAATGGGATATGAATTGTCTCGACACCTCTCCTTTGCACTCACAAAGAGAGAGACGTTTGAAACTGTCCCCATGGCGACGAGTCCTCGTTCTACCTTTTTCGGAGGAAAGGAAAGCAGTGGGAAGTCTCTCCTTCACATCTGGCACGGTCCTCACTCCATCAACAACCCATTCTTATCCAGCCCTTTTAGCTGAAGGTATCTTCCCCTCTTTTGTCCACCAGATACCACTTTAAGTGCGTGTGTGTGTGTGTGTGTGTGTGTGTGTGTGTGTTTGCCTCTGCAGGAGAGAAGGGCTAGCTAGAGAAATGGGCTGTGCTCAGTACAATACAGAACGGTCTTCCCTCGTTACCAGAGAGAAAGACAATGTATGACCACCATGAGGTGAAATTTAAGAAGCTGCTGACAATAATCAAGTAGATCCGTTAGTATAAAAATCACTGAGACGTGGCGAAGGATTGACCAAGACCTCTAGCTCCAACCCAACATGTGTTGTATAACAAGACAGAAATGTAATGTAGATCTTGTTCTCATATCGACTTTCAAAAAATCCCATTATCAACATATAGATTTCCTGTCAGCGTGGCATCATTTCTTTACCTCCATAATGATTTTATGATCAGAGTTTACACACAGGCACACATGCATGGCTGCACGCACAGCTGTCAACAGCTTGTAGGAAAAAGTGGTGTCTGAAATAGCACCCTATTCAAAAGTAGTGCACTAACCGTTTCAGGGTGCCATTTCAGACGTTGCCTGAGTGAGTTGAACAATCTGTTCTATTTGAACGCATTTCCTATGGAAGGGGAGAGGGAGAGAGTAGACATTTGCATATGGTGACCTCTAACAGGACGTTTTGTCTCAGAGTCCCTGTATCTCCACCCTAATCAATTTGAGCAAGATCAAAAAGGCTGGCATCAACAAGGCACTCTCGCTCTTCAAACGGATTAGCTCATTTTGAGGCGTCTTAAGGCTGATCGAAAACATCTTACCGAGTGGGATACATCAGCACTAGACAGATAGCATGACATTCTGCCTTAATGTTTATTTATTGGAAGAGAACAGAACGCCCCCGAAAGGGAAATGATGGAACCAACGCTACTTCTTCTTTCTGTCTGGGTCTCCCTCAGAGGGCAGAACTGAGGGCAACAGACACATCATTGTGTGATTGCAGTGGTGATTTTAGCAAGTAAAAATGTTTTTATGCATTCCAGCAAAGCCACTACACAACAACACTGAACAATACGTTATTTGCAATGTAACGGTGCCCACAAACTGCTAGGGCCTACATAAAGCTGTCTCAACAGCAGAGCTTTCTATTCCGCACCATGGAGTGAATTCTTACCTCTGCTACACCTGGTTATCAGCGGAGCCTTGTCTGGCAGCGAAACAGTTCATTCAGCCTCATTTACTGCCTGATATGGCTGACTTGCTTGAACAAATGTGGTTTCTACTGACAATTCAGATGTACAAACTATGGCATAAGGGGACGACGAGCGGATAAGAGGCAATCCGTAATTTCGATTAAGACATTGATGAGCGAGCTAGGACGGACGTAGTCAATATCACTATTTGTTCAGCACTTTTGAAATGGGCAGCGACAGAATTCAGAACGTGGGCCGTTCTTACAGTATTCTCCCTGTCAGAGCCATAGGATAAATAAAGGTGGCATATAAGCAGACAATGAATGCTCTTACATTATTCAATGATTACATTTCTCTAAAATAGGCTATGGGCTACATGTGCACCACCAAGTCAGAACACTAGGCTAAGTTATGAGGGGGAAAGGGACCATATAATTAGGGTGAGGCACACGGGCTACTAACAGCTTACTACACAACATACACTTAGTATTACTTTCTTAGCTACAGTATACATATCTCCCTGGCATATTACATCATCTTATGAAGCAGCATACAAGACATATTTGGACTCATCTTGTTGTGCTGTGCTCACTTGAACAGAAAGGTTGTGCGGTGGTCCATGTGGGCAAATTTTGTCTTTTGTCATCAAAGTCTGGCATTCTCTGGATTGATGGTGCTTTCAAGACAACTGGGAAGTTGGAAAAAAGAAAGGTCGATCATGACATCAATGATCTTCTTGTCGGAGCTCTAGAAAGAGGCCCAAGTTCCCGACTTGGAATTCCGAGTTGGATGACCGTTCAAAACGTATTTTTGCAGTCGGAGCTGGTTTTTTTCCCCGAGTTCCCAGGTGTCTTGAACTCACTGAAGTCTGAGATTTCCGAGTTTCCAGTTGTTTTGAACGCAGCAGAAGTCATGCTGGATTGACAGCATGGCCAATGTATTCAACCTTTTCTGGCCCATGGCATGTGAATGTTTATCCTCTTAAGCTTGTAAAAGAGACCCTTAAACCCAGACTTGGACCACACACCCACTCCAATGAATAGCAGGCTAGTGATTGATTTGCAACACTTGCAGTTTGCCACTGATTCCTTCCAAACCACTCATTGTTGAATTTGTGATTCCCAGCTTGTTGTGCTATGTTTATGTCCAATGGACGATGAGCACTGATGTTTTATCTATAATTTCTCTTCATATGACAAGGATTGAAAAGGATGACTGTAGATTGTCGATGTGATTCATGACGTTGACTTCGTCTAGCTTGCTAGCTAAGATTTTGAAAGTATGATGTTGACATGATCAGTCCAATCAAAGCTCGTGTTTTGACGTCATTTTATTCTTGGATGGGCACTTCTAATGTAACTCTATGGCAACACCCAAGGGGCTTGAATTTTCTAACTCTCCCTGTAGATTTTGCGGTGACGTAGTGTCCCCATGAGTGACAGAACACTGAGCCAATCACGGCACAACTAGAGAACATGACCAATCCCTACACTCCGTATTTTCCACTGGCTGCCCCACCAACACAGAAAGCACTGAGCTAGGCTGAAACACCTGCATTTTGGAGCTGCCTTACTCAAGAAAGCAAAAAAAATACCATGTTTGTATTCGGCTTTATTAACTCAATGATTATTGGTTTTTTTGGGTTTTTTTTACATTGTTTGCAAACTGATATGTGACACGTATTAATGCCAAAATAACATGCAGAACATGTCTTTTTTTTAAATGTTTAGCTAAACAGGTGGGGCTCTCCAGTGTGAAGATTGACATTTACAACATGTTCCATGTTAGTCCATGGATCTAAAAGTCTGACAATGCTCAGAGGTTGTTAGATTCTCCTTCCCTTTGAAGTTTACCTTGTATCATTTATGCATACATTTTCCTCAGTTGCTTACATAAATCCCAATGTGTATCATATTCCCGCCCAGCACTAAAAACTGAATACATTATTACATGTTTTTGTAAACCCCACACAGCTGATCTGACTTGCATGGTTCTACCGCCGTAGAGGACTTAGTATACTGAGTAGAGATGCTGCCGTCCTAGCAATACTTCTCTGTTTTAGCCTGGACGCTAGGATTGCAATCTCCTGGAATGGAGTGGAATGTCAAGTACACAATACCTGTCACTGCTACGGATCCAGAGTAAATCCTGTCCTTTGTCAGTTTGAGTCAGAACATTCCTAATCTGTAAGATTCTTTGAGATGTGTCAAAAAAATCTTCCCCTCCCTACAGAATGAAGTTGTGAGTGCAGGGCCAGTGGCCTGGGTATTGTATAAGGCAGTACTGTGAAGATTCCAGGGTTGCTAGACGCGTGCTGCAGAGACGCGTGCTGCAGAGACGCGTGGTGCAGAGACGCGTGGTGCAGAGACGCGTGGTGCAGAGACGCGTGCTGCAGAGACGCGTGCTGCAGAGACGCGTGCTGCAGAGACGCGTGGTGCAGAGACGCGTGGTGCAGAGACGCGTGGTGCAGAGACGCGTGCTGCAGAGACGCGTGCTGCAGAGACGCGTGCTGCAGAGACGCGTGCTGCAGAGACGCGTGCTGCAGAGACGACGCGTGGTGCAGAGACGACGCGTGGTGCAGAGACGCGTGCTGCAGAGACGCGTGCTGCAGAGACGCGTGCTGCAGAGCCCTTTTCTGCTCCAAAAGTTGACAGGATGATTGGTACCCACACGGCAGCACACCGTTCTGTTAAATACAGTTGCCTCCTGAATTATTGGCACCCTAAGTAAATATGAACAAAAAAATCTGGGAAAAAATGCCATTGTTTATCAGCTTGATCTTACACTCAAAATATGATATGAGTCTAAACTTTAATTTAGTTTAAATTGTTGAAAGAACATTTAATACTTTGTGAACCCTCCCTT
Organism: Salmo trutta; assembly: GCF_901001165.1. Taxonomy (NCBI): domain Eukaryota; kingdom Metazoa; phylum Chordata; class Actinopteri; order Salmoniformes; family Salmonidae; genus Salmo; species Salmo trutta. The sequence goes on along the minus strand of NC_042989.1, from coordinate 9,114,340 downwards.
TGCCACGATAACAACTCTGAGTCGTCTCCTATAATGTTTGATGAGGTGGGAGAACACATAGGAAGGGATTTTGCACCATTCCTCCATACAGAAACTGTCCAGATCCATCAGTGTCCTTGGTCCTCACTTGTGGACTCTCCTCTTCAGTTCACCTCGCAGGTTTTCAATGGGGTTTAGGTCAGGGGACTGGGATGGCCTGAAAAAGCTTGATTCTATGGTCAGTGAACCATTTTCGTGTGGATTTGGAGGTATGCTTTGGATCATTGTCCTGCTGGAATATCCAACGACGACCCAGTTTTAGCTTCTTGGCAGAGGCAGACAGGTTTTGGCTTAAAATATCCTAGTACTTGATGGAGTCCATGATGACATGTATCTTAACAATGTTACCAGTGCCTTTGGAAGTAAAACAGCCCCACAACATTACAGATCCATCACCGTACTTCACAGTGGGATTAGATTATTTTCTGCATGGCCATGGCTCTTTTTATGCCAAACCCACCTCTGGTGTTTGTTTCCAAAAAGCTCTATTTTAGTCTCATCAGAACATAGAACCTGATTCCAATCAAAGTTCCAAGGACATTTAGCAAACCCCAGGCGCTTACGTTTGTGTTTTGGTGACAGCAGAGGCTTTCTTCTGGCAACCCTTCCAAATAACTTGTTGGCATGGAGTTGGCGTCTAATTGTAGTTTTGGAGACTCGGTGACCCCAAGATGTAACCAAGTTCTGCAATTCTCTAACTGTGATCCCTGGAGATTTTTTAATGCCACTTGAACCATCCTTCTTACTGTGCGTGGGGGCAAAATACACCTGCCTCCTCTTCCAGGAAGGTTCATCACAGTTCTAGTTGTTTAAATGTCTTAATTATTGCCCTAAAAGTGGATATGGGTATTTTCAGGAGTGTAGCTATCTTTTTATAGCCACTGCCTGATTTATGAAGGTCAACATCCTTTTGTCTCATTTCATTTGTGTGTTCTCTGGCCTATCTCATGTTGATGGATGACTAAGGGAGTTTAGCCTGGGTGTCACCTCATATTTATACCCCAGAGAAACAGGAAGCCATGGATGACCACTTAAGAGTTCCCAAAGACTCAGATTAACTTTAAAAAGTCACATCTTAATCAGTTCGATTTTGTTAATAAGAATTTCAATAATTGTGACACGCACGTTTTAGAATAAAACAAATATTTATTGATTACTTTTTGTTTTTTTTGTAGATAAAAAAATCTAAATTAAAGGTTAGATTCATACGATATTTTGATTGTAAAATCAAGCTGATAAACAACAATGACATTTTTCAACAGCCTTTTTTCTTCATATTTACCTAGGTTGCCAATAATTCAGGAGGGAACTGTAAATAAGTACACACACGCACCCTGCCCAGAGGATGGGCGCTGCCTCTGCCTCTCAATGGTGACCTTTTGCATTGTCAGCACGGCTCAGCGGGAGCCTTACATGTCAGCTAGCCTCTCTCGCATCTTCTCTCGTTTCCTCCTTCCCTCTGTGGGATACACTGCATTAAAATGTGTAGGCCTCAGTGATCTCTCTCTCCGTTCTTTTTTGTTGTTGTACATTATTTTCTTTTTACAAAAGTAGTGCACAGGGCCTTTACTTTGTCCTGTATTAACGTACCGCTATATGCGTCTGCAGCGCGAGCAAAAAAAAATAAATCGAACTACTTCTATGCAGAAGCATCAAGAAAATCTCCATCGCCCGCTGTGAAACCATAGAAATTAAGGCCTACTTTTTAAATATATTTTTTTGCGACGTGACAAGACAAAAGAACCTAGAGGATCGTTGTGATTTCAATAGCGGTACTTTTGTGTGACAGTTTTGGCAATTCACAGTAGGCGCTTCTGTTCCTGCCTGTAGAACCCGACAGGGACAATTATAACAGTCTGTCTACTGTGGATGAAGTTGCTTTTGTGTCATTTCAAATATGTTACTATGATGAAGTTCAATGGAAACTGTGTGTGTGTGATTAAGTTCTCAAAAAAGCAGACAGACACAGCAGTATTGGAGCCATTGAGTTCACAGTCAGTAACACACAGTGAATTGGCAACCCAACACTATGAAAGCAGTTCATTTGAAGGACACGCACAGAGTCGGAGAGGCCTTGGTTGTACCTCCATGAACCCCCTCTCTCAGATCTTCGGAGTCCACTCATTATCGGCTCCATCCCTGCCAGTGTAAACACAGCTCTCAGCTCCAATGTTAGACAGATTTGATTGTATGCCAATTATCACTCATATGAAACTGAAATGTAAATAATGAGGCTCACTGTACAGGAAAAGGACGGACAGTTCATGTGGGTTTTTTTCATACACTAATAACAGCCTGCTACTATTGGATATTGTAGCGGACTAGAGTCTCAACCAAGTATGGCATATAACAAGACAGCCGGCCTCATTGTCCTCTGAACGACCCTATGGGCTTTCCCCTCCATCCGAAGCAGGACTCACTCTACTCAGCCACTTAATGCAATTGAAGTCTTTAGTGATCTAGCAACAGCATTACGTAGTCTGCTTGGAAGCTATCCTATATGTGAGTCATGTTATTGGTGCTGTGCCACCACTCTGGCCCTCTTCCCTGAAGGGCAAACACTTCTCCAGGCCAGATGGAAGGAAGGAGGAAGGCTGGCTGTCCTCTCCTACTTTCCTAATGGATGAGCTGACCAAGCTCAGCGGGCACATTCTGATTTTGTAATACCATCATTGCAAAGTTGTAATGATGTCATAGCATTGGCATTGCAGACAGTTTTGCCTGCAAAGATGGAATTTGAGTCATCTGACAAGAAAATGAACAATAGAAGCATTCTTCATCTAACGCCCACACTTTATTTCCTTACAGGGAAGGCCAACACCAACAAGAGGTCTCTAATGCTACCTCTGGGGTTAGAGAGCTGGTCATTTCAGCATTAGCGAAGCACAGTGACACAAATCACCAACGTAGAGGAGGAGGAGGTCACCAGCCAGGCCTCCCATCATCATTTGGGGTTCCTGAGCAACTCAGCTCAGCCGTGAAACGAGCCAATGATACACTTCAGGACCTGGGACGACTCAAAACTGAGATGCAGACCCTGCTGCAGGTGAGATGGACTGACTGAGAGGAAGTATCAACTGTCAATCTTATCAAGAATACTGTATATAGAGATTTTCCCTGCACTATTTTAAGCCTCCTTGAATAACCTCTACTGGTAGCAATATGATGAGAACAAAAGTGGTCTGAGAACAGAGCCTTGAGGAACTCCAAACTATTGTCAAACAGTTTTCCTTTCTCCTAGAAGATAATCAAGGCCAAGAGAAAAACTGTCAACTGCTGTAGGCCCTCACAATGACTTTCCCATTACACCAGTTCTGTGTGGCCTTCTCCATTAACTTTCCTTTTGTATTGTAATGCACCAAGTCTATAAGCTGTTATCGCTGGTGCTGCTCAGTTCCCCCTAAATCTATTATTGGCATATTGGAGACATTCAGACTGGAGAATGAGATTATCCCTGTACCCATTTATTGCTCTGAACGACGGGAGGCACCCCGGCACCACACACACGCACACACACACACACAGAGAGCCGTCAGAACGTTTCCTGTTTCCTGTTTCCCTAAGTGGGCCAATATCATCCTCTCGTCTGTGTTCAGCTTTGGGATTTTGCTAATCTAATTGGTGCCTTTACCACTGATGAAATCAAGCCAAGACACGAGTGTGTCTGGTATTTCAATGACCAAGACAGCAGTGTTCTATTGTTTCTACCCTCTCTCCTCTCCCTCTCCCTCTCCTCTCCTCTCCCTCTCCTCTCCCCTTAATAAATTACAACACTTCTTCATCCTTACCCAACGAACGCGTTGCCACAGCCGCCCGACGCCTGTTCCCGTCTATTACACTCTGATCCCGTTGCCGCGCCAACCAGGAATTGAGTTTCCGAGCACGCCTCTGCCGCTGCTGAAAAATTCCATCAGCTTAGAATAATGTAGCACACGGCAAATTATACATTAGCATATAATTGAGCATGCAGGGTGTGAATGCTATTTGGCCTGCTGCTGTCTGTCTGCCTGCCTGCCTGTCTGTCTCGCTGTCTCTGTCAGTCTGTCTGCCTGTCGGTCTGTATGTCTGTCTGTGGGCTGCAAGAATAGGAAGGAAGCACGTTTTTCTCTCTCTCTCTCTCTCTCTCTCTCTCTCTCTCTCTCTCTCTCTCTCTCTCTCTGTGTCTCTCTCTCTGTTTCTCTCTCTCTCTCTCTCTCTCTGCCCTCAGAATAGGCAGTGACACCCAGGTCCCTTCGCTGTGTGTCTGGATTAAATGGAATGCCTGTCATTGTCACACCAGGTTTTAATGCAGTAGTTCTTTTCTAGTGGGATTTAGTGGCAGGCACGATCATGTAATGGTCGCCCGTTCTGGGGGTGTATGACATTTGTGAATGCTTGGTCATGATGAAAGTGTATGAGTACAGCGTTTCTGTGTCCCACAAATGATCAAGTGTGGCCTCTTACAACTAGAGCAGATCCTCTAGTATGACTGAGTCGGAGAAACATGTCCAACCAACACTGCTTTGTGTCAGTCGGTTGGTACTCAGACAGCCTGTGTTTCGTTCCACTGTCCTTCTCATCCAGGCTCGCGAGGCCTTTCCTGCTGCAGAGAGCAGAGAGACTGTCAGAGAGACGGCATCAGCCAAGACCAGCAATACCACAAGCAGCAGCAGCAGCAGCAAGCAGCCCACTATCCCCTCACCCACCACCATGCACCACCACCCTCCTCCCTGCGTCTCCATGGTAGGTTCCCATAGCAACCCCTGCCTGCCTCTGCAGTGCCAGCCTCACGAGGTAGGGAGGTTTTCCTCCCTACATTCTGTGTTGTACGGTCTGTGTTGCCATCCGTCCATCCATCCATACCAAGCCACCGCCAAGCAGCGGACAGACACAATGCCACACTTGTATCCCTGCATTTTCAGCTGTGTCCCCATTTTTATGGACTTAAAGCGATAAATCAGTGGTGTTGTTATCTCTGTTTTACACATGGACCAAAGTAGAATGCACAATGGCTAGAGCAGAAAGAGATTTCCCCAAGCCTATTATTCAACCACTATAGCTGTTTCTACAGAGAAAGAGTAATGATGACCGTTGTCGCATTGGTTGGTTGGTCCTGTGCTAGCCTATTGGTGTGTTGGGTGAGTACTCTATTGGCTGTGTCTCATTGACCTGCATTCTGATTAAGTTTGGTCATTCTGGTGTTGTCACAATGCCTGTTCTGTACAGGTTCTGGGATTGACTTGGCAACTAGGGAATTTCTTCTCCCATGCTGTACCTCACCAGACTATTTCAGTTGCCACATTTCGGACAGAATGTCTGATTTGCTGTCAGCAGCGCAGATGTGAAAAGCAAGGACGAACCTCCTCCCTTTACTGCAGTGCACTGTTGCTGTGAAAATGCCTTTCCCACAGAAACGAACGAGACAAATAACCCGCTCATACACAAAAGGAGGGAAATGGTGTCTGATAACCGTGTAAGTGGTTTTGATTTTGCATTATTTGCGAAAGCGACGGGGAAGCACGAGGCTGAAACAAACGACCCTCAGCTAGCGAACGATGGAAGGCTGTCGTCTGTTCCTCCCCACGCAGCCACGCAGGGCAGCCAGGCACACACATTCATATAATATATATACGAGATGAGAACAAGATGAGGGGAGGATGAAAGAAACAGCCAAGGTCTCCAGCTGTATCAGATCTGTCTGAAAGGAATGCCTTGTGATGGGTGGGGAGAAAAAGAGAGGGAACAGAATGGAAGAGAACGGGTCCCTATCTCTCTCTGTCTCTTTCATCAGCACAGAAAAAGGTGATTTGGAGTAACTATTGCTATTGGTAGTGGATGCAGCAGATGCGAGAGCCTGGCTAGCATTCTCTGTCACCGCTGTCTGTCGCCCGATAGTGACAGTTATTATAGCCAGAATCAAACTGGAGTGTAATGGATTCTTCTTGAAATATTCTTCCAAACTGTTCTCCTTGTAACACGCCCAATATTTTACTCCTCTCATGCTTCTGAATGGTTTTGACTTAATTGCTAAGCCCAGCCGACAAATGTTGAAATGTGTGGAGCCAGAGCCATATATTTAGGTTTCTGTACATTTAGAAGGTAATCGAGATATCCGTTGAAATCTAGATATTTCTTTGTAAATATATGTCTCTGTGGTGAACTGTGTATGTGTCATGTAAAGGTCCCCCACCCTCCCCCCAACAGTCTCAGGAAGAGGTGGCCGTAGCGCTCCCTCCAGTCCTCCCCCTGCCTCCCGCCAGGCCCACCCCCACCCTGCTGCAGCGGAGCCGGCCGTGCCCCTCCATGTTTGAGGATGCTGAGAGGGTCCTCCGGCAGGTCCAACGACACAAGAAGACCCTGGAGGAAAATGTGGAGGCCATGCTGAGGGCTAAAGACGGAGAGACCCTGCACTCCCAGTTAGAGGCACTCTCCTGCAACAGGTAACACACGGGTGGACTGCTCCGGTCTCCCCTGCAGCTTGGGGCCAAAATTAGCCTGAACGTTACGCCAATGTTGTTTCCAAACATTGGAGTAAAACAAGATTAACATTCTGGGTTCTGATGGGGTACGACAGTTGAACTAAGCTCATGAGGCATTTCTAAGTTATATTCTTTCAGAATCAATGGGTGTATAGCCTATCGTTAATTTATCAGTCAAAACAATGGAAGTGGCAACTAAAGATTGAAGCTTTAATGGACATAAACAGATCATTTCCTTAATATAACCTTTCTTGAACTCTAAGCAGTTTAAATGTTTAAGGTAACTCCCCTCCACCACCAATGTGAGGGTAGAAATGTTAAAGATGGATAATAAGCCCAACAGTCCTACAGCATGGTCATTCAAGCAAATCTATCCCTGGAGAAACTTTCTGAATATAATAAATGTCCTCGCAGCATTTTGGGTTGTTGTTGTCAAGTGGGAAATGTGTGGAGGGCAAATTGGGAGAATTCAGGGCAGTGATTGCCTGCGCTGAGCTCCGTTGTTGAGAGCTGTGTATCTCCTGTTGAGAGCACACAGGAGGCTGCGGAGGTCTAAGCCAAATGGAACAATCACTATGACAGGCAGTTGTCAGTGGGGAGGAGAGGCTGCGTCCCAAATGACGACCTATTCCCCATGGTCCCTGGTTAAAAGTAGTGCACTACATAGGGATTAGGGTGCCATTTGGGACATAGACGGCTGCTGCCCTGCCAGCTCTCAGCTCGACCCAATAAATTCTATGTGAGTTGTGGACTCTGAAGTGACTGACTGGAAACTGGGGATGCTTATACTTGTCCTGTTTCACTGCAAGTGGGTAACCTGTACAAGTGCGAGGTGTGAAATGGAATCAGCCATTATTGACAGCGATCCTGGAGCAATTAGGGTTAAATGCCGTGCTCAAGGGGCAGATCCACAGATTTCTCACATTGTCGGCTCGGGGATTCGAACGAGCAACCTCGAACGAGCAACCTTTCGGTTAATGCTCTAACCGCTAGGCTACCTGCCATGGCAGAACCTCTGGAGGTCAACTGCACCTTGCATAGCTAGACATGCAATGTTGTGGTTAGCAGTGAGAATCTGTAACGTAGCAGATGTTTGGCATGTAGGGACATCTCAGGGCTTCCCTCTCATATCCTTCTTCTCAGTGAGTCTGCTTGAGAGACGGTGAGCACCCAGGAGCTTTTACCCAGGGAAATGGTACCTTATTAATGGTAAGGTAATGGCACACAAATGAATGTCATTTCTTTCATTCTTGACTGATTGTTGTTTTCCTTCCTTGCCAACATGAGTATCCAGTAGGCCAACATCCAGCTTCTTCACCTGTGGGATCGCCTGGGGGGGTATTTATTTCTGTAATAACGTATTTATTTCTGTAATAACGCCCTTTTGTAGAAAAAAATTCATTCTGATTATCTGGGCCTGGCTCCCCAGTGGGTGGGCCTATGTCCTCCCAGGCCTAATCCAAAGGTTAGGACCTAATGCATTTATTTCAATTGACTGATTTCCTTATATGAACTGTAACTCAGTAAAATCTTTGAAAATGTTGCATGTTATGTTTATATTTTTGTTCAGTATAAATATCCGCTACACATCCGAAGCGTTGCATTCATCTTATGGAGTGGTGGCGGAGTGATGCCTTTTCATGCCTAGAGATTCATTGTGACATTAATAAAGTTCACGTGGGTGAGATTGCCTAATGGCTTGCGATGCAGCACCCAAGGCTGAGCTCTGTCTCCTCTCTCGCTCTCTAATGGAGTGCGGAATAAGTGGTTTAAACATTGAAATGGAGAAGGTTTGGCTGCCTTACGTCCACAGCACACAGACAGGGTCCTTCAGGAAGGAGTAGTCTTTAGCATAACGATACGGAGTCTCTCTCTGGGTGAAAAGTTATCTCATTACAGCCATAATATAACAGGAGTTTTCAATGCTCTTCTAATCATAGAAATAGGTTCTAATTCTCTCCCGCACTGAAGAAGCTAGATTACACCAGAAAAATATCATTACTAGAGTGGACAAAGCTTCTCAGACCACAGTAATTTTACTGATTGAGTCGCATGGGTTCACTCAATATGGTGTTCTAATTCTAATGGTTATACATGGTGTGAATGATAAGTCTGTCCAGGGAACGGGCAGAGAGAGGAACCATAGAATTTCAACATAAAGGAAAGTACAGTGAACAGGTTACTCAGATGATGTCATCACATAGCAACCACACAACACACATTACTACGGTGTGATGTGTTTTTTTAATGTTGGCTCAGTGGGACACTACTCCCTCCACCTTGTATTATAATTAACTGAAACAAACCTGAGTCAAAATGTCAGCTCGTATGCTAATCATCTCCAAAATGGCAGCCGGCCGATAATCAGCTCTGAGCTAATGTCAGAGCATGACAACACAAACGCACTGATTGATGCAGCCCTTCCCCCGCATAATGGCGTTAGTCTTTTCCTTCGTTGGAAAGGTCACGGGACTAGGACGGGGCTGCCAGATGCTCAGGTAAGGGGGAGGGAACTGTAGCGGATGGCTTGACATCCCCCTCAAATGTGGCTGGATGGTTGGTTGGTTGCTTGATGGATTCAGTCGTTTGTATTGCATGACATTGCAAAATGAGGCAGGGCTGTGACTTAATGCGTGCCATCTATTTCCACACAACATATTAATGAAGCCATTTGCAAACAAAAATGTGCCTCCATCTCAATTGCTCAAACAAGCGTGACAGTTTGCTCTTGTTTACTTGTGTTATATCTCACCAGGTGGGTTCAGTGAGAACACACTTGGACGGGCGTCCTGGCCCTGGTCCACACCTGTCTCTGCCTGTCTGCAGTATCTGTGTTCCTAGAGTTGGTGGACTACTTCCACTTTTGCCACTCCACAGCGCTTTTGTTCTTTTTCAAAAACTGTTCTCGATTAGATTTATTTCCTCTCGTTTCTTTTGTTTGGCTTCTTCAGCGTTTTGCTGCTGGACACATGTTGTCTCTGGCTTAAATATGAGTCCTGATATCCCCTGTCTGTAAATTAGAAGCAGACAGTCATTTGTCCACGACCCTTGGCAGTTGGCACAGACAGTTGTTTGAATTTTTCAAACAAAACATTTCTCGGCAGGGGTTCAGGCAGCCTTGTCTGTTGTTGTTTCTGTGTTGGATTACAGAATAGTTGAATCGTAGCGCTCTCTCTGCTAGACCTCATAGACAGTGACGCACTGTTCCTGTTTTTCATATTCCAGAGAATTTCCTGATGCTGTTCCAATGGGGACAGTATGCCTGCAGACAACTATCATTAGGCCTACTTCTGGTCATTTCCTACCATCTGTATCATTGCATATTGGCTGTGTGATTCCCAGGCCTCTGCTTTCAGCTATCATTTAAATGTTTTACATTGAATTTTGTCCAGCAGTTGATACGTTTGCCATCATGGACAAGCCTGTTACAATAAAGGTATAATCAGGCGCGGTGGTGTTATGCCACCATAATGGGAGGCTTTGAGCATTCTAGAATAATAATAGTACAGGTTTGTTTTCGAAGCAAGTCGTTTATTGAAGGTCACATGCTGAACTGATGACTGACATGCTTGAGCAGGCAGGTAGCCTAGCAGTTAGATGGTTGGGCCAGTAACCGAACGGTCGCTGGTTCGAATACCCAAGCCGACAAAGTGAAAAATCGGTCGATGTGCCCTTGAGCAAGGCACTTAACCCTTATTTGCTTTAGGGGCGCCGTACTACTATGGATGACCCTGGAAAACAACACATTTCACTGCAACTGTGACAAATTATTATTATTATTATTATTATATATTTTTGTGTCTGGAGGCATCGCCTGATTAGGTAGATCCATCCCAGATCACACACTCAGAGACACCAGGGCTTGGAGCGAACGCAGCCATGGAGGGTCGCTTCATCTGTATGGGTAATGAGGTTTGGGTCTGTGTCAATAAAGCTCAACTCCCTCTCCTCTACCCTCCTCTACCCTCCACTCTCCCCTCCCAATCCAGCCAGCTGCTCACCTCACAGCAGAGACCAGACCCCCCTCTCTCACTCCTCAGGATCTCAGAGGGAAAGGGAGATGGCATTTTTCTGCCCAGAGACAGCGACTCTCCCCTCAGCATCAAAATGAGGAGCTATCTGCCTCCCTGCCTGGCTGACGCACGTACGCACCCACACACACACAGACTCGCAAACACGCACGCACACACATACACACTTGCGTAAACACACACACACAGCAGCCCTGGTGGGCTTTCCTCACTGAGCTGCTGCATTGATTCTGAGTTCTGGTACGAATCTGTCAAGCCTCAGTACCCTCTCTCTAACTCTTATTCCTTGTTCTGTCTGGATAGCTGGCACGGTGCTATAGAAAAACAAAAGGAGAGGAGAAAGTGGGATCTGCATAATGTAGTATACCCTCTGATTATATCACTCTGCCGTTTTCATTTCCATAGCTGATGAAGTCAAATCAAATTGTATTTGTCACATGCTTCGTGACAAATACAATATGTCACGAAGGTGTAGACTAACAGTGAAATGCTTACTTACGGGTCCTTATCCAACAATGCAGAGTTAAAGATAAAATAAAAAGTTCAAATAACATGGCTGGATGTAGGGAGTAGGAAAAAAAGTGTATTGATCTGTTGTGATGATGACACAGTACAGTATATTACTGTATATTACAGTATACTAGATAATCTGGTTCCAAGTGTGTGTTTATATGGGTAGACAGACAATGCTCTAGTCTAGTGGATATAGCTAGCTACCGGTTTAGTTAACATGAACAGTACCCACCCATTCATGTTATTATGACACATACTTAATAGACTTGTTAGTGTTCCCTCATATGGAAACATATCAAGTGCTGTGTTATGAGTTCACGTTGATATGATTGAGTGTCCTGGGAAGAGCAATAATGTGTGATTTATGTTATGTGGTGTGGATGGGGGATATGTACATTCCGTTGGTAAGTAGGGATGTTGGCTGCAGCTCCAGCATGGTAAAGCATCCATGTGTTACAGGGACACCACAGAAGAAGTCAGGATTAAGAAGACAGTGGATGCATGGATCAACGCCCTGAGTAAGGATATCCAGGTGAGTCAGTCAGAAGGTCACCTTCAGTCATTTCAGTTGGTTTGTTCCAACTGCCATTTTGTTTTTGGTCCAGTTGGATCAGCATATGGTGCACAACATTCATGTCCAATTTAATAATGCTAGATCGAGGTGTCTTATTAACACCCGACACCCCATAAGATATTACATTTCATTGACATTACTCTAAGTGGTATGCCAGAGTGGTATGCGATCCAGAAAACAATATTTTTCAAGTCAAGTCTTTCAACTTATTTTCAACCCTTAGTCCTCTGAGAGATCAAAATAATCCATGCAATTTGGTTTAAATGCTCCGTGCTGTTTGAAAGTAAATATCTCGGCCACAAAAGCCGTGAGGGACTGAGTTCAGCCGCCCTTTTTTCTAGGCTTTGCAGCAGAGAGCATATTTCAACTTGTTCTCTTTTTTTTCTCGTTTTCGAAAATTGCTTTCTGGCACAGTTGAGAATTGACTCAAACTCAGAGTTGATGGTAGGTTCACAATTTCACTGTGGTAGAAGAAGGGTAATGCTCCATAAAAAGAAGAGCGTTTGAGCAGCGGTAAAGGCTGCTGACTGTGCCAATTATATGTCCCCAGGCTTTCAGGTCCTCAAGTCCAAATATCTACAGTACCAGTCAAAAGTTTGGGCACACCTACTCATTCCAGGGTTTTTCTTTATTTTTTGGCTATTTTCTACGTTGAAGAATAATAGTGAAGGAATCAAAACTATGAAATAATCATGTAGTAACCAAAAAGGTGTTAAACAAATCAAAATATATTTTATATTTGAGATTCTTCAAAGTAGCCACCCTTTGCCTTGATGAGAGTTTTGGACACTCATGGCATTCTCTCAACCAGCTTCATGAGGTAGTCACCTGGAATGCATTTCAATTAACAGGTGTGCCTTGTTAAATGTACATTTGTGAAATGTATTTCCTTCTTAATGCATTTGAGCCAATCAGTTGTGTTGTGATAAGGTAGGGGTGGTATACAGAAGATAGCCCTATTTGGTAAAAGTCCATATTATGGCAAGAACAACTCAAATAAGCAAAGAGAAATGACAGTCCATCATTACTTTAAGACATGAAGGTCAGTCAATCCGGAAAATCTCAAAAAGTTTATTCAAGTGCAGTCGCAAAAACCATCAAGTGCTATGATGAAACTGGCTCTCATGAGGACCGCTACAGGAAAGGAAGACCCAGAGTTACCTCTGCTGCAGAGGATAAGTTCATTAGAGCCTCAGAAATTGCAGCCCAAATAAATGCTTCACAGAGTTCAAGTAACAGACACATCTCAACATCAACTGTTCAGAGGAGTCTGTGTAAATCAGGCCTTCATGGTCGAATTGCTACAAAGAAACTACTACTGAAGGACACCAATAAGAAGAAGAGAACTTGCTTAGGCCAAGAAACACAAGCAATGGACATTAGATCGGTGGAAATCTGTCTTTTGGTTCCAACCGCAGTGTCTTTGTGAGAGGCAGAGTAGGTGAACGAATTATCTCCGCATGTGTGGTTCCTGTGAAGCATGGAGGAGGAGGAGTGATGGTGTGGTGGTGCTTTGCTGGTAACACTGTTTAGAATTCAAGGCACGCTTAACCAGCATGGCTACCACAGCATTCTGCAGCGATACGCCATTCCATCTGGTTTGCGCTTTGTGGGACTGTCATTTGTTTTTCAACAGGACAATAACCCAACACACCTCCAGGCTGTGTAAGGGCTATTTGACCAAGAAGGAGAGTGATGGAGTGCTGCATCAGATGACCTGGCCTCCACAATCACCCGACCTCAACCCAATTGAGATGGTTTGAGATGAGTTGGACCTCCAGAGTGAAGGAAAAGCAGCCAACAAGTGCTCAGCACATGTGGGAACTTTCAAGACTGTTGGAAAAGCATTCGAGGTGAAGCTGGTTGAGAGAATGCCAAGAGTGTGCAAAGCTGTCATCAAGGCAAAGGGTGGCTACTTTGAAGAATCTAAAATCTAAAATATATTTTGATTTGTTTTAGCACTTTTTTGGTTACTACATGATTCCATATGTGTTGTTTCGTAATTGTGATGTCTTCACTATTATTCTACAGTGTAGAAAATAGTTTAAAAAACAAACAAACCCTTGAATGAGTAAGTGTGACCAAACTTTTGACTGGTACTGTATATAATTAATCTGCTGAAACTGAAGACATTTGTTTCAATTACGGTCATGGGATGCATCCTGAATGGCACCCTATTCCCTCTATAGTGCACTACTTTTGTAGTGCTTTGTAAAGGGAATAGGGTTCAAATGTGTGTCACGGCTAGATGTTGTCTGTTACTTGTCTGTAGCATCTAAATCCATCGTCTTTGTGAGAGGCTTTCAGTCTTAGCTGAAGAAGACAATTACCATTTCTGAACAAATCACTATCCCAAGATAGATCACTAAATGCTGTCCTCAAGTAAATCCGCCGTTGCTTGGTTGTTTTTTGTAGGCTGATATTACAAAAGAAGACCTTGTTGCTCAGACGAGAGCTAAAGACAAAGTCAAAGAGTCTTCTGCTGCTGCCGCCGTGTTGCTCCAGAAAGACAGAGGGACCAAGAAGGACACCACCACCTTCAGGCTTAATGACGTGAAGAGCAAGATTCAGACTGGTGGGCCTCGAACAGCAGGAAGTAAGCCCTGTCAGAGAGCAGGCAGAGGACAGACGGAAAGCACTGAGGAGCTGAACAACAAGCGCAAACACACCACTGGCCCCAATGTGTGGCTGAGACGATCTCTATCTCAACAGGTGGTGAGCAACATGACAGCACTGAACCTACTCTCTATTCCCTATATAGTGCACTACTTTTGACCAGGGCACTATATAGGGAATAGGGTGCCATTTCGGACAAAGGCGACTGCTGCCCTGCCAGCTCTCAGCCTCTCAGCTCAACCCATTAAATTCAGCCTTTGACAGCACTGAACCATACACCCCCTTCATTTCACTCATCAGCAGACAATTAGCAGCGTGACATCACAGCCCGTATCTGTACTGTCTCTTTGAACACAACTTTCTGTCTTTGCTTTTCTGAAACCCTGTATTTACTTATGTAATCTACTTTTGATTTTAGTGTTGACTGACTTATCGACGGGAACCGAACAACAAAGTGGTCACACCACTCCGTCGCATGTCTTGCTAATCTTCCCATCTGGATACAAACACTGCATTTCTGAAGCTTCTGCCACGTCGATTTAACTAAATGAGGTTTTCTAACTGGCCATATGTTTCCTCCCACATTGATAAGAAGCACAACACCTAAACCAGACAAAGAACGAGCCTGCTTATCTCCAAGTTGCATACCTTTTTTTGCTTAATGGCCGACCGCGTTGCCATGAGCCCAAGAACAACATACAGAACCTAGCGACCAGGACAGTGCTTAGTTTAGTTTACCCCTGTGTCTGCTCTATCCACTTTCAGTTTCAAGTTTTTTGGGGTCACATATACAGCGGGTGTAAAACAGGTCAGTGACATGCTTAACTTGCCAGCTCTTTACCAACAGTGCTCAATAAAGCTAGTAAAATACATAAGAAATAAAGCATGTGAAATGGCAGAGAAGAAGAAAATAAATATGAGAATGCAGTTATGCAGGTCTTCTATACAGGTCAGTGCAGTATCCATGGCCGTTACTTTGTGTACAAACCTGTTAGCTGTTCTCTTTATTACTCAAACACAGGAAGGAAAAGCCACAAAGACAGCACTTCAGATATAAGGTTTAATGTCCAACAGAAAATAGCTTGAGGCTGAGAAAAACATCACTCGGTACAAGAATCAGTGGCGCTGAAGTGCAGAAAGTAGCTTCATCGGTTCCACAGACACACACACACACACACACACACACACACACACACACACACAGTAGTATTTGATAGTGTATTCTTATTACAGAGTCAGTGTGGAGAGATGAAGTCAAATCAGGATGGAGAGGAGTATTTGGTGAAACTGTATGGGAAGGCTCTGTACGAAGGCAATCGGAGGACACTGAAAAAAGGGCCCTATCTCCGATTCAACTCTCCCTCCCCAAAGTCCAAAGCCCCGCGGCCAAGAGTGATAGAGAGTGTGAGAGGTGAGTGGTAGAGTGTGTGAGAGGTAGAGAGTGTGAGAGGTAGAGAGTGTGAGAGGAGAGTGGTAGAGTGTGTGAGAGGTAGAGAGTGTGAGAGGAGAGTGGTAGAGAGTGAGTCGTAGAGAGTGTGAGAGGTGAGTGGTAGAGAGTGTGAGAGGAGAGTGGTAGAGTGTGTGAGAGGTAGAGAGTGTGAGAGGAGAGTGGTAGAGTGTGTGAGAGGTGAGTGGTAGAGAGTGAGTCGTAGAGAGTGTGAGAGGTGAGTGGTAGAGAGTGTGAGAGGTAGAGAGTGTGAGAGGTGAGTGGTAGAGTGTGTGAGAGGTAGAGAGTGTGAGAGGAGAGTGGTAGAGAGTGAGTCGTAGAGAGTGTGAGAGGTGAGTGGTAGAGAGTGTGAGAGGAGAGTGGTAGAGTGTGTGAGAGGTAGAGAGTGTGAGAGGAGAGTGGTAGAGAGTGAGTCGTAGAGAGTGTGAGAGGTGAGTGGTAGAGAGTGTGAGAGGAGAGTGGTAGAGAGTGAGTCGTAGAGAGTGTGAGAGGTGAGTGGTAGAGAGTGTGAGAGGAGAGTGGTAGAGTGTGTGAGTGGTAGAGAGTGTGAGAGGAGAGTGGTAGAGAGTGAGTCGTAGAGAGGGTGAGAGGTGAGTGGTAGAGAGTGTGAGAGGTGAGTGGTAGAGAGTGTGAGAGGAGAGTGGTAGAGAGTGTGAGAGGAGAGTGGTAGAGAGTGTGAGAGGAGAGTGGTAGAGAGTGTGAGAGGTGAGTGGTAGAGAGTGTGAGAGGAGAGTGGTAGAGAGTGTGAGAGGAGAGTGGTAGAGAGTGTGAGAGGTGAGTGATAGAGAGTGTGAGAGGTGAGTGGTAGAGAGGGTGAGAGGTAGAGAGTGTGAGAGGTGAGTGGTAGAGAGTGAGTGGTAGAGAGGGTGAGTGGTAGAGAGTGTGAGAGGTGAGTGGTAGAGAGTGTGAGAGGAGAGTGGTAGAGAGTGTGAGAGGAGAGTGGTAGAGAGTGTGAGAGGAGAGTGGTAGAGAGTGTGAGAGGTGAGTGGTAGAGAGTGTGAGAGGAGAGTGGTAGAGAGTGTGAGAGGTGAGTGGTAGAGAGTGTGAGAGGTGAGTGGTAGAGAGTGTGAGAGGTGAGTGGTAGAGAGTGTGAGAGGAGAGTGGTAGAGAGTGTGAGAGGTGAGTGGTAGAGAGTGTGAGAGGTGAGTGGTAGAGAGTGTGAGAGGAGAGTGGTAGAGAGTGTGAGAGGAGAGTGGTAGAGAGTGAGTGGTAGAGAGTGTGAGAGGTGAGTGGTAGAGAGTGTGAGAGGTGAGTGGTAGAGAGTGTGAGAGGTGAGTGGTAGAGAGTGTGAGAGGAGAGTGGTAGAGAGTGTGAGAGGAGAGTGGTAGAGAGTGTGAGAGGAGAGTGGTAGAGAGTGAGTGGTAGAGAGTGTGAGAGGTGAGTGGTAGAGAGTGTGAGAGGTGAGTGGTAGAGAGTGTGAGAGGTGAGTGGTAGAGAGGGTGAGAGGAGAGTGGTAGAGAGTGAGTGGTAGAGAGGGTGAGAGGTGAGTGGTAGAGAGGGTGAGAGGTAGAGAGTGTGAGAGGTGAGTGGTAGAGAGTGTGAGAGGAGAGTGGTAGAGAGTGTGAGAGGAGAGTGGTAGAGAGTGTGAGAGGTAGACAGGTAAGTGGCTCACCAGAGATCTCAACAGGTTTATGTCTTCCCATAGTTGTTCATGTGACGTGTTCTCTCTGTCTCTTTCTTTAGCAGTTAATCACACGCTCTCTCCTCTCTCTCTCGCCTCTCACACCTCCCTCCCTCACTCCAGGGGTGAAGATGAAGTCATCGAAGACCCAGACCAGTCTCCCCCACGGACAGTCAGTCTCCTCTTCCCTGTACCCGGCCGTACCCAGTGAACCTCAGTATATCTTCAGCCCGACCTGTGGAGGAACCCAGTACCACCCTGGGACCTCGCTGGAGGGGTACCTCATCCCCATGGCCATCCCACTGGGTGAGACTGGACTCTACCTGGGGCTGATATACCCATTTTACACCACCGTTCCGACCCTTATTGTGCTGACTCGGACACCAATTCCAATTTTCCCATTGGAAGCTAGCTAACACAACTCTCTTGTTGACATCGGTCTTATTTTCACCCCTTTCTCTACTGTTTGTTGGCTGTGCCTCAAACGCCATCTAGCTCCTCACTGCAATTAAATGGTTCCCGGGCTGACCTATTATAGGAGTGTGGTGAATCAGTGCGTGGTGTGTCACTCTGTTCGTCTCCATCCTCTCTCAGCTGAAAGGTCACTGGATTGTGACACAGACCAAACACACACTGGCACAAAGTAATGTTGAGGGGAGACGAGGAATCTAAAGGCCTTAATTAGTATTACAATGAAGCTTCTCAGTTTAAAGCTTAATTATAGCTTCTTTTCCCTCCCTCTTTTTCTAATTCCGAACCTATTTGAATGAACAACAAGTAGATCCTGGCTCTCTCATTTGTTTGAGGAGCTGCATCTGATAGACTGCTTTCTCAGGCAATAGTCATTTTGCTTATTGAAAGCTTTTTGGCGTAGCGAGTTCTATACATTTTACAAGACGGGATGTTCCTTTTCTTGAATGATAATGACCTCGCCTAAACTTCTATTAACATTCGTTGAATTTATATCGTTATTTTGAGAAATATGTTTATTTTATTTTTGTTTAAAAATGTATGATATCCTCAGCACCCCCACACACCAAAATCTAAATGGGCATTTCTGATAGGAGCGACAGTAATAACCTGTAATTGGCCAGCAGCCAAGTAAAATTAATGACGCGCCATATCGGAAATGGAATCAAATAGAATTAAATCAAATATTTTTGTTCAAACAGCGGGAGATCATTTGTCTCTTGTCTCCTGTCTGCTTTGTTGACCTCAAGTGCCGGTGGGGCTTTTCAGACGGAGAGAACAAAAGAAATCCGGTAATAGCATCTGCAATGCAGTGTCTCTCTCATTACTGTGTTAGAGAGAGGGAGAAGGTCCTTTACTCTCTAATACAGACTCATCCCCGTGTGTTAGTGGGACACACAAACACACACGCTTGTTAGTGTTGGGGCTTATTTGGGAGTGTCTTGATGGTTCCCTCTCAAGGACAATAAAGGCTGATTTATCAGTGTGTCTGTCTGCGTGGGGGTTTTCCTGATTCCTACCACCGCAGCATCGTAATGCAGTCCCGTAGTAAAGCTCTCTAGCTGTTATGCAGTCTATAATCTGAGTCTATAAGTCTGGGTAGCTAATTCTGACAATTACGTTCCTATAGCAGCATATATATATGTACTGCATGCAACTCCCTGGTTAAACACAATTAGCTTTCGAATAGTGTTTCTATATCTATGGCATCACCATATCTATGCAGGACTTCCTGTTTCAGGTGTAGGTGTATTATTTGAATACTCTTTGCGTCGGTGAGACCCAGCGCAGCCAGTCAAGAGTAGAGTACCCTGTAGGGATCCTCATTAAGCAGATTTTGTTTATAGATTTTATTGCTGACAGTCGGAAGGTAGAAAGGGAGACCGAGAGTAGGGGCAGAGGACATGTGTGGTCTGGAGTTTGCAGCACTACCTCTAGACCAGACTCTGCCACTCCTAAATAAGTAGGCCTGAGATGAAAGTTTCTGGCTCCCATTAATAACTGATGAGGATGGTAACTTAGTATGTCTGGAAGGGGTTAGGACTGGGAGAGCAGAGCCGTCGGTCTGAGTGTGTGTGTTAGCTAGTCAGAGACAGTGTGTCACGTTGTGAGGGTATAGATTAGAGTTGGCCTAATTCTTCTTCTCTGGCTGTGCCTCCCCGGGGAGGGAGGAGGCCTCCAGGAGCCTGCCAGCCCTTTCATCTGCTGCAGATGCTCCCGCTCCCACTCTCGCTCCCTCCGACACACAGAGGCACAGCTCAGGACAGCCAGCTAGCTCACTGACTGCCCCCCCCCCCTCTCTCTCTCTCTCTCTCTCTCTCTCTCTCTCTCACTTACTGCAGGGCAGGTTGCCCTCCCCTCCACTGCAAGCCGGTTTTGGGAAGTTGTGCAAGAAGAAGTTTCTGGGGTTTGCAGTCAAGGCGTAAAATAAGTAGCCTCATCCCATTGTGTATGTGCTGTGCTGGAGACAAGTCTTCTATCAGGGTGGTTGGTCAGACACGTTGGAATCTGTGTGCTGCTTGTCTTGCTTGTGAACCCCGTAGGGTATCAGTGTACAGCAGCAAGACCACACTTCCCCTAAAATCACTCCACACACTGACTTCTTTGTTTCCCATCTCGTGCATGTTGTTGGTCACTGGGTTTGAATACAAACATTCTGCGTCAGTTCATCTGTTCCTTGTGTCTCATTATCTGCTATTTTGGCTTGGTGCTCCTTCTAGTTCTATTTCCATTCAACCAGTCTTTGGGCGAGGAGGACGACTGCAAATTAGCTGGGATGGTTTTCCTCCACTGCCAGCAGTTACACAACCGACCACCCCTGCCCACGTGTTTTCCATAAAAAGTACTCGCACATTCCAAATGACTCAGAGCCATTTGCTCTGAATGAACTAACGAAAAAAGAAGTCACCCTTTTTGGATGCCCTTCAGCCAAATTATGGAAATCATAAAGCTTATGTTTCCCCAGCTACGGGCTCAGAGCTGGATAAACAGCTTTCTGTAGTCCGCTGTGCTCTGAGCAGCTTTACGTTAATGTAATCCTGTGTGTTATATTACAGGGTAGTGGTGGTGGTTGGGGTGGGGTGGGGGTTTTAGGGCTGGGCTGCATGGCCACGTGTCTCTTAATAGGAGTTAACTCATCAACAGAAGCCTTCACCAGCGAGTCCAATAACAAATTATACAACCAAACTACACTCCGTCTGAACTTATTTAGCTAGCTAGTTTTCCCATACTCCTCCTCGGCAATCTTTGCGAGCGCCGAGCGGAGCGTGTCCAGTGGGCAGCGTCCAAGGTTGGCAGATGTGCGGAGGACAAAAGAGTGATGCGTGAGAGTTATTATTTAGGATGTCGTTTACAGCCCTCCTCTTCCCACAAACGAAACTGAACAGCAGCTCGGGAGAAATAAGAGCCAGGTGTGCTCACTGTGCTTGGCGCTTGGTGCTTTCCACAGGCGGAGCGAGCCAGCCATGGGAGGAGAGCAGCTCTCCTCTTAGCACGCCCAGCACGTAATGCTCTTCACTGTTCACTACCCCCGTGTTGTGTAAATACGGTTGAGATATTATCTGCTCTGCACCAAGGGGATGTACTCTATGAGCTGGACGGAAGAGACAGAGTGGAGGAGAACCAGAGAGAGAGAGAGAGAGACGTACCCCTCTCTCTTAAGTGCGTCTAGCTGCGATATAGCCTCCCCTTGCATGTATCATCATATGCTAGTGCTTGAAACAACAAACTGCTTTTTTCCCTTGGTGACTTTTTGTTGACGGTAGCTCAGTGCCATGATATCACCAATCACCAGTGTTTAACAGTATTGCCTAGACACTTAGCAGGAAGTACCTCTTCAGCATACTGTTTAGTTTGATGTTGGTGTCTGCTGCCTCTGGGTCTTGTGTGTCTAATTGAGACCGTATTTGACATGTCTCCCTCTACCTCCAGGCCAGCCCAGAGTGGATGGATTGGCCCCCCAGCCCTCCCGTGTCCTCATCAGTGACTGGCCAGTGACCACCTCCATGCCCCCCTCCCCACCCAGACGGGCCCCTGCCCCCCGCAAACCCACCGTGGCCGTACCGGAGGTGACGTCTGGCCCGAGGAGAAGACAACCACAGCTCCAAGTGCAAGTAAGGCTCAGCCTCATCGGTCAGCCTCGATATCTGCCTGGTTGTGGACAATCATCCCAAATGTAATGGCGTCGTTGTGTGGACTGTGTAGTCTATATTTGAATCATGCATCTGAAATCTCTCTGAATGCAACAGGTTCAGCCCAGTGTGAATATCGAACCCCACACGCCAACTCCAACCCCCAGCCAGAGCCCTGCTCCCTCTCCACCACCTCCTCTCGCTGCTGTTCCTCCTCCAGACATTCAGGTACAGTAACAACCAATGAGAAATGTGACGTACTTGTCTCCCCCCACCCACCCCCTAGCCAGCTGCGTGAAGGCCCAGTATAATGCAGTAACATAATGTAACATTATTCTGTAATGGGCTCAGCCTCAAAAACATCCATCAATCAGCATCTAGACCAGGCCAGTGAAACGTGTGGTTGTCCTACGGTGTGCAGCCAGGACTGCACTTAGCCAGGACTGCACTTAGCCAGGACTGCACTTAGCCAGGACTGCACTTAGCCAGGACTGCACTCAGCCCCCCCCCCTTTCCCCCCAAGGCCTTTCCTTTCCACACTCCCCGGGACAAAACCCCCTGCTTGCCCCCAGACCGGGACTCCCTTCTTGCTGAGTCCACAGACTGGGGTAGAAAAGGAGCATTGAGTGAGAGGTGTAACAGTATCCGTATGGGGAGAGAAAGGAGGGAGTGGTCCCAGGGCAGGGGGTTATCCTTGCCTGCCGTGATGCCTCCTCCTGTTCTGTAGACACCAGTGTTTCTTGCCTGCTAACGTTTCCACAGGATGCATCGCAAATGGCACCCTATTCCCTATATAGAGCTCCACCTTTGATCAGAGCCCTATGCACTATATAGGGAATAGGGTGCCAGTCTCTCCCAGACTGTTTGATTCATGACGACGCTAGCCTTCCTCAGTAATGTCTCCATGCTGAACTGGCTGTGATGGTGTTGTGGGAAGAGGGTCTATAATGTCTCTCATATAGCAGCTTGTGGCAGACCATTCACTGGCTATAGATGGCAGTTTGGCCCTCTGAGCTTGGCCCTGCTCCAGACCGCGGGGGCTTCTGATGGCTTATAGGAGAGAGTTTTTTTCTCTTCATGCAGCACAGCACATTTTTTTTGCAATGAGGTGTGTGTGTGCGTGCGTGTGTGTGTTTTGCTCCCACGCAAATATTTCCATCGTGAGTGTGTGTGTGGAAGTGAATGATTAATAAGACTCACAGGAGGTTGGTGGCACCTTAATTGGGGAGGACAGGCTTGTGGTAATGACTGGAGCAGAAAGAGTGGAACGGTATCCATCACATGGTTTCCATGTGTTTGATGCCATTCTATTCACTCTGTTCCAGCCATTATTATGAGGCGTCCTCCCCTCAGCAGCCTCCACTGACAAGACTGTGGTGGAGCCTACCAGGCTGCAGTGCTGCTCACACTTAAAGGCCCCGGCCACTCACTCTCTCTCTCTCTCTCTCTTACAAATTCAACTCCGCTCCAGTCAGGCAGGCACATACGGTTGCCTGGCAACGGATGTGGGTTATCAATCTCTGTGCTTGCAGTGGGAGTCAGTCGATGCAAGGACAAAGCAGTGCTCTAGAGGTATGGCTGATGCCTGACTGCTGCAGTGAGCATCCTTCCTCCTCCTCATAATACTGCTTGTCACATACCAGTTATGCTGATTGCAGCTTTGGTTATGTCCCAGAATTGCTGGAGGTTCCTGGAGTCGGCTATCCAGTTTTCGCTGGTGGTCTAAATGTGTTCTCATTCCTATCACCGTCCTGGCAGTAATGTCTTTGTCATAAGCACTCCTTCAGTTGAGTCATGTCTTGCTATGTACTTGATATTCTAGCATTCCACACTGTCTGAGGGCTACTTTCGAGAGATAAAAAATGTCCGTTCCGCTCTGCTGTTCTTTGGTTATCAGTTTCGTTTAGAACATTGTAGACCTGTGTTTGTTACTTTTCTATGAAGTCTAGCTACTGAGCAGGGAAGTGTGTTTTAAGTGTGGGTGGCCATTTTCTTCCTCTGTGTCACTGAGGTACTAGTGCATCACCTGGCCTCTATTGGCCTGATCTGTCCGGTCCATCTCTCACCCCATCCCCTCTCACCACCTCTCTCGCCCTCACTCTCCCTCTAGCCCCCCCCCCCAGCTCCCCCCCGTGCTGACTGAGTGGAATGATAATGTGTTGGTGTGGTTCTGTGCCTCTCTCTCTGCAACACTTTGCCCTCCAAGTCCTGGAGCTTTATCCGCAGTCCACAACAAACACCGCAGCTCTCAGTTCTCTTACACTCACTCACCTACCGCCACAGACGGCCCAATACCGCCCAGACGGCCCAATACCGCCCAGACGGCCCAATACCACCCAGCAAACAAATAGTTGCACTGGTAACAAACAAACTCAGCAGTGAACACTTATTAGCACAATGGTATTCCTTTTAATGACCAAATTCCTTACCCGGTAGCCTAATAGCACCTGTCAATCAAATGGTGTCAGTCTGTTAAATGAAAACTGTCTATTACTCCGTATATTACTGGCGTGCTGCAAAGGGAGTCAATGGGAAATGAATCAAGTATTTGAACCAAGCAGGTTTTTGTGTGTGTTTACTACAGCAACCAGTGCATATGTCCCATGTATCACAGGCCTCTCAATCAGTCATAGCAGTGTGTTTTCTGCTGAATACGGAGGCTTCGCTCTCCTGTAATCCTGTACTGTGTGGGACAGTATGTGAATAAACCCGGTGCCAAACACTGGTTTCAGTCTGAGCCACGGTTAGCTCATTGAACTAATGTAATAAACCTTCCAACTTGATTCATGGCCCTCTCGGAGACCACACTACATGGGGTGAGTGCACTGTATGAAGGGAATAATCAAGAACACTGCTGAATGGTACTCGTATTGGTACCTCCTGCAATCACGCCGAAAGAAATCACTGAGCTTGAAGAACCGTTGTATTTTTCCTATCATAGATTCAATATTTGGACGGGCGGGACTCAGCGAGAGGCTACCGCAGATTTTCGATCGGCCCGTTGCGTTGGATTGATTGGGTTGTACTTTATGAATGGAAAGCAGGATGAGTTGAACGCGCTTCATAATTGTCTCTCTCTCCCAGGGTGTTGTTGTTTATTGTTTACGGTCAATAGCCGTACACAAATCTTAGAATGTCACAACAACCCTATCGATAATAATTGGTTTTCCAGGCACTTGACAATGGTCTAGCATGAACTGCAGGTCTGCCATAGCTGGGGGGAATGAGTGCTAATTCTCCTTTTGAACCCAATAGTTAGACACGGGTTAAATGAGGACTATGATCTATCCGTCCTCTTATTGCAGAGTGTGGAGGGGACGCATGATGAAGAGAGGGATGATGAGGAGGAGAGCGTTTTCCCCGGAACACATTTCCTGGAGGTTGCTGACATTGCCCAGGTAGAGACCATTTGAAAATCCATTTTGCGCGTCTGTGTCTGTGCGTGCCCAGTCCTGTGTGTGTGTGGGAAGCATGTGGCATCTGAGTCACCAGCTCAAGGGCATCTAGAAATCAGGTCTGCTGCTTCCAACACTTTTAACCCCTTCCTTCTTCCTTGACGTTCACCTCCTTGGAAGGCTAATTGAAATATTGCAAAAGGAATAGATTATTTTATTCATTTGATTTCATACAGTGTGTCACCTTTGCATGCCAATGAGAGCGATATTCAGAGCAGTGCCACAGAGCTATGAATTTCTCCTCACTTCCACGCATAAAAAAAATAAAAAATTCAAGTCATCATAAATGGATGTCAATTTAATTACAATCTCTCGTCAATAATAGGCCTACCTTTTTTCACCTTCTATTGTAATAGCTGTTGTACGTTTTCTCTTTGTTTGATGCACTGTCTTTCTCCAGCAGCCCTCCACCGTGGCTTCGCTAGGAATTTGTGTATTATGTAAACCTACATCCCCTCAATCAGCAAATCCACACAAACCATAAGCTTTCCATATTCACCGCTAACAAGCAGCCAAAGCAGCACTGACGCAAATCGGGCCATTAAGGCAGGTTCCTCGCGGTCACACAAGGGCAAATAGTTTGTTAACATAGAAATGCTCCTGTTGTCATGATTGTGTAAGGAGGCTTAGGAGAACAACAGGCTCCATAGCTGTCAGAAAGGAAGGAAAAAGGTATTGGAATTAAAAGGGGGTTTGAATTGAAGAACATCTCTGTGGTTCCACAGTGCCCTCTTTTGGTCGGGAAGTGAACTACATTCTCAAACAAGGTCAATTTCAAATGTAGCTTTGTGTGGATTTGATATGCAATGGAAATAATGTTAGGAGAGGGAGTTTTACATTTGGTAGAAAATGGTGTCCCAAATGGCAGAAGTAGGGCACTACATAGTGAATATGGTGCCATTTGGGATGTATTAGTAGGGTTCAGTTGCTGCCTGCTGCTGAATCACTGTCTGGGTTATTCAGTCCTCCCTCTCATTGTTTCAAATTGTGGTCATTTGGATCAGAGAGATTGTTCCAATAAGTAATGCACACATTTCCAAAAAAGTTAAAGCTGTAAAAGTTTTAATGTGATCTGGAACCATTGCCCATAATTAAGCTCTTTTTAAAATTGCGATCTTTCCCTGCAATCACTCTTTAACGTTTCCCAACAACCTAATAAAGAGTTGTGTTTTTAAAACCCCATCTAAACAATGCATCCAGTCAAAAAAGAGATATCATGAAACATGGGCTGGCTCTGTTGTGTTACACAACCGTGTTTAGACAGACGCCAGCTACTAGTGTCCCCACCTCAACGCCTTAGCCCTCACACTATTTAGATATTTATTTATTTCAATGTTTTGACCAAGCAGAACACTTCAAACAGTCTCTTTTGGCAGGCAAACCACACTCTCTTGCTCTCGTTCTCTCTCTCGTTCTCTCTCTCTCTCTCTCTCGTTCTCTCTCTCGTTTTCGCTCTCTCTCTCTCTCTCTCTCTTGTTTTCTCTCTCTCTCTCTTGTTTTCTCTCTCTCTCTCTCGTTTTCTCTCTCTCTCGTTTTCTCTCTCGTTTTCTCTCTCTTTCTCACCATCTCGCCACTAGAAATGAGATAAAAGAGCCAGCTTGACGCAGCCTTCCCTGTCTTTACTGCCAAGGAATCTGCAAGTAATGCAAACCAGTGACCAAAACGTACTAAACGGACACCATAAAGCCAGAGCAAGGGATCTAAAACCCCAAATCACATTTTCGTCCTGACCTTTCAGGCCTCCAATCCTGCTACTAGTGTATCCACCTAGCATTCCTCACCCATCTTCTTCCTACCATTAAAATGTCTTTTTCCATCAGGATCCAGAGGAAGAGGAGGAGGAGGAGCTCCATGATGGTCCTATAGAACTGAACGGTCTGGCCTCTCCTCCTACTGCTATGTACCACGGTCCTGTGTTCCCCTGCTACCCTGCAGAGCCCCTGCCACCCCCAGACCCTGTCCTCAGCTCCATCCAACACAGAGAGACCCTGGAGAACAGGCTGGTGGACTGGTGAGGAGGATAGCATTATGTTACGCATTGAAGCTGAACACGGTTTTTTGAATGCAGAATACACAAGCCGCATTCCAATATCCCTACTGGTGTACTACTTGGAATACCAAATTCATGCCAACAGGCAATGTAGAGTTCACGATCAACATGAAGGGAGCTAGTTAGAAGTAACGGGTTTGTTTGTTCGTTTAGGGTGGAGCAGCAGCTGATGGCCAGAATGATCTCCGAGATGCACCAACCCCCTCTAGCTGACCCCGCCCAGAACCAGAGCCCCTCCCATTCCGAGCCAGAGGACAGTGTTACCTCTGACATCGGTGAGAACTGGGACTGGTTACATAGTATACCTTAACCGCATGATAACCCTTAACCTGACTCCCTTACAGCACTAGTTCCACGTGGCTAACTTGGTCATGCTAACCCTTACTGTAACTTGCCGCATGCATCATCCTGATGTGGCAAGTTACAATTTGCTTTTTGAAAGTCTTATATCTTGAAAACCGTATTGCTGACGTGCAAAACATTTTGGGACTGTATCAACAGTGAACTAATGAACAAAAATACCAAAAGATAGTTTTTGAGTGGATTATTCCTTTAATCCCAACCCTGACCTTAACCATCACGGAAAAAAGCCTTATGTGAGAACTGGGTCCTTTCACTGCAAAAGGTCTAGTCCTGGTAGAGCTGAGCCCAGCCAGCAATGATGCATTACAGCATAGCTGTGGCCTGGGAGATTCTGGTAGCCACTTTCCTCAGGGAATTTGTGTGGGGCTCTGTGGTACAGGGACTGTGTCAGTGGGGCTCTGTGGTAGCATTGTGAGTGCTGTTAACCATCCGATGACATGCGAAACGCTACTTCAAGCTCAACGGCTTTGTCAAGCCACCGACCACAATCCTCATGTTCAGGAATGAGCTCAAATGGGTCCGTATGCATGCTGAGATATTGACTGACATTAAACTGAGTAGATGAACTATACATCATCCCCTAGCTGACTGACCTTTGGTGTTGAACAGGAGCAATGTTGCTGGGCTGTTTAATGTTTATTTTGTTTGGGGGGGGGGGTCAAGGTGAGAAGGAGGATTGGCTTCAGGGGGAAGCTGGTTCCTCCATTGGGGTGCCAGGACAGAGAAGAACTTGGACTGGGCTGAGCGGGAGCTGCCATCCCGTAGTGGTGGGAGGGCCAAGAGACCTGAGGTGGCAGAACGGAATGCTGGGGTTAGGGTGTAGGGTCTGAGCATAGCCTGAAGGTAGAAGGTAGGGAGGGGCGCAGGGGTGAGATGAGAGAACTTGCCTCATTGAAGTTATGCCTCATGGTTTCTTTGAGTTCGAGCCGTCTGTCGTGAAGGAAAAAGACATGTCAAAGCCCCAATAGGAGAATACAGTTTCTCATTAAGTCATTGATTGCTCTTTCTCATCTACTCGGCTCGGCTTCTCCTTCTTCTTCGCTGCAGTCAGAACACTTAAGAGAGGCAGTGGCAGCGAAGTTAGCGGGCCATTGATTCAGGTTGTCTCCCAAACGGCACCCCGTTCCCTTTGTAGTGCACCCTTTTATAGTGCACTCTATAGGTAATAGGGTGCCATTTGGGACATTGCCTCACACTCTCATCTAGTAGAAAGATCAATGATGTATCACATTTGCAGATGAGGCCTCCACTCTGTGATCACTGGAGGGTTGTCAGCACTTTTTCCACTGACTCTGCTACTTCCCTTTAGACAGAACAGTCAGAAGAATGAGGGGAATACTGCTGGGGCTCTTTTATGCAATATAAACCCAGCTATTGGATGTGAACTATTATTTTAATTGCTTTGTTACAATGATCCAGTATGCAAAAATGGGTATACCAGAGTAGTAGATGTTCAGTAGTGAGAATCCGTTTTGAAACTTTGTGTCCGTCCAATAAGAACACAGATTTTGGTTTTCTGATGCAAAACGCTGTGCTACAATGTGCCCTAATGAACCTGTGGTTCCAGTGGAGGCTGCGGGTGGAGAGGGCCTACAGCTGTTTGTGGACGCCAGTGTTCCTGTGGACTCAGAGCTGATCAGACAGTATGTGAATGAGGCGCTGGCAGAGACCATAGCCCTGATGCTGGGACAGAGAGAGGGACAGGAGAGACCTGTAGCACCAGCCAGGCCTCAGGATCCTCCCCCACAGGAGGTAGTGTGTACAGTCAATCAATCAATCAATCAGTCTTTACTGTATAAACAAACAAAAAAATAGTATTTCTAATCTAACATTTACACTGAGTTATTTGTTCTTTTTCCTACAGTAATTTATTTGTATTCTTTCTTTCCACAATGTGGTGCTGTTGTAGGAGCCCTTGGTGCCAACCCCAGTGCCCACCCCAGAGCCCAGTGTTAGTCCTGGGCCCCCCAGCAGAGGCCTGTCCCCCCTGGCCACCCCACAGGCTTCAGAGCAGGGGACCCCCCAGCAGTCACCCAGAGAACCCCAGCCTCAGGAGCCTCACACCTCCACACCTGCAGGTCTGATAGCATAGTTACTGTATCTCCATTACACAAGCACGCTCTGAGTGGTCCATGACTAGGGACCAGAGCTTTTCATGATCATGTGACCTGATAAGGGAAAACTCAGGGCCCTAGTTATGAGCAAGGACCTAAAGTTTTTCTTGTGCTGGTCACGTGGTCAGGAAAAACTTGGGCTTATCCATGATAGATTGATCCCCAGCCTATCCAATGAGATAATGAACATTTCTGTTCCACTTTGATCTCAGACCCAGAGCCTATAGTGACCCCCGTCACCACTCCAGAGCCCTCTCCCCTGGCGGTGTCCCCTCTCTCTGGCCCTGCCGGCCCCTGGGGAGACGCATCGCTGCCCCTGGCTGAGGAGCAACCCCACAGCCCTGTAGAGGAGCAGGAGAAGCACAAGCCACTGTGAGTCTGCCTGTCTGCTGATTCTACTGTGCGTTTGTCTGACTGAATGTCTGTCTTTCTGAATGGTGGAACTGCGTAGGGACCTCCCTCAGAAGACACCAAGGGTACATAGTGGAGAGTGTAGGATGCGCTACTTGGTGTGGTTGTATTGTACCACAGCTCCCCCTGCTGTCAGGAGATTACAATGCAGTTAGAGTTACAAAGAACATACAAAGATAACACACAGGCCTGGAACATAGATGGTTATTGGTTTTAACCTGACCGAGTACCACCCATCCTACTAATATCTCCTTTCTCTCTCTTTCTCTCTCCCTCTTTCCCTCCCTCCCTCCCTCCTTCCCTCCCTCTTCTCTCTATCTACAGAGTGATGTCAGTGGCTGAGGAGGAGCCTGTCAGTGTGCCTCCAGTCCCACCTGTAACCTCCAGCCCCCAGCCCCTGTCTCCCCGCTCCCCTACTCCACCACCCCCACCTGGGCCTCAGACCCCCTCCACTCCCCCATCCTCGTCGTCGTCGGAGGAGAGTACCAGCAGCAGCAGTAGTTCCACAGTCACTGGGACAGACGCAGCTGCTAGACACATCTCAGAGGGAGAGCTGCTCCTCAGCTATAGCCAGGCGGCAGCAGCACGAGGTGAGATGGATAAGACAACGCAGCTCAACACACGCACACTCGCACAGTGTTGGGGCTTATTTGGGAGTGTCTTGACTGGTTCCTCAGCCGTCGGGGTGGTCTACAAAAGGCCATCCGTTCCTAAGATTGTAAACTCCATAGTCATCATAGTGTGACTATTATCATGTCAAACCCATCAATGCCTTTTCCTCTGTTTCCACCCAGCCTTTGAGGAGGAAGGCTTCTATGTTCCCTATCTAGTCAACAGCTTCTCCAGCTCGCTGCAGGAGGTTCAGGACATGGTGAGTGGCACAGTCTCCACTGCTTTTCTTTTACTAGCATAACGCTGTTATTCCAAATGTCCAAATGGCTCCCATACATAGCATACATGCTAACCGTTACATTTTCTGTGTCACTCAGGACTACGACCCTCCCAGTGAGGGTCAGGTGAGGAGGCCTGTCATCCCGGCCCACCACGACCCCATCCTGTCTCTATTGGCTAAGATGGACCAGGGGGTCATCACGCAGACACGCCTTGACCCGGAGGTAACTATCAGACTACTGCACTGCTCTGTACATACTGGAACCTTCTGTGGTCACTGCTGTCCATGATTCTACTTGTGTTGAATGCCTGTCTGCTATTTGTCCTGTTGTGACATTATAATGCCTCTAGGTGGCAGGTTTACCCCATTTGTCAATGCATGCCAAAATGGAAGGTGACCTTATTGTATTTGTGCATAGCATTTATGCAAGGGAAATCCAATGAAATGCAATATAGGCAAAAGCTTTGGCACAGTGTACATAAATACTGGGTTTATGCTGATGTGGAATAAAAAAAATATTGTGATTCGCAAGCAAACAGCCAAGGCATTAAGCCCTTGCAGTGCAGGGTCATGTTCAGAATGGCAGACCATAGCCAAATGTTTTGCAAAAGCTCAGTGAGCTGTGACTGCTGTGTCCCCCCCCAATCCCCAGGAGTCCTGGGAGGAGGAGGGAGAGGTCAGCGAAGGCCAGAGACCCAGGCTGCATCCTGCAGGGGAGAGGCTAGTGACTGGACACAGGACAGTGACCAGGACCGGGACAGAGCCCAACCCCAGACAGGGACACGTCTCCTCCCCAGGACAGCTCACCCTGCAGTCAGCAGGTAGAACTGGAACCCCACGCCAATGTTTCTCTTTCCATTCTACCTCTGTCCCCCCCTGCCTAAAGGAGTTTGCTATGTATATTTGTTGGATTCAAACGGCAAAATATGTTGCCTTTTAAAACTCTGGCCCAGAACCCACAAACGACAGGCCTACGGCCGGACTTCTCTATCGCATTAAAATGAGTCGATATGTGTGTGAGGAGGAGGAGAGGAGGGGGGTACTAGAGATACAAGACAGCATAAGGGTTGATATGGTGTTCACGGACACAGGGGAAGGGAACAGGGGAGGAGAAAGAGAGGAGAGGGGGGAATAGAGGTGTTGACACCACAGAGCAGAGCCACAGTGCTGAGAGAGTTATCCTGAGTCATAGGGGAAATCAGACAGCCTGGATTCTCCATCAGGGGCTGCTGGGAGCACAGAGAGGCCAGGCCAGCGGAAAACCACTGCTGCTGCCTCGTAGGGGGGCTGTGTGTGTCTTTACGTCGTCTGCCTTCCAGATATAGTATGTAATCATGTAATTCACTGAATTTATACAGCACTATTCTAGGACCCAAATACTCTTTGAAATACTACTAGATCCCAGAACTAGAAATGACAAATAAAGACAAAAGGAAGTGGGATAAGGGTTCTTAAAAAGATGATGATTCACATGATATAGGAGGAGGAGGGGCGGCAGGTAACCTAGTGGTTAGAGTGTTGGGCCAGTAACCGAAAGGTTGCTGGATCGAATCCCTGAGCTGACAAGGTAAAAATCTGTTGTTCTGCCCCTGAACAAGGCAGTTAACCCACTGTTCCCCGGTAGGCCGTCATTGTAAATAAGAATTTGTTCTTAACTGACTTGCCTAGTTAAATAAAGGTAAAAAAATAAATGTATATATATAGTGGTGATCATAACTATGTATGGCAGGGGAACTAGAGATGTCCTCGGTTTCCCATTCCTGGTATGTTAACCATAACGTCCACTCTTAACTAGGCCTCTTCTCGTAAACACCTAGCACTAATGTTTCACACCCTGCACACTGGTGTTTCAGTTTATACAAATATCCAGTTTAGAGCTGGATGAAAAAGCGTGAAATGAATACTGTAATATGTACTTAGTGGTGGAAAATCAACATGCGATTCTGTTACGGTTGTCGGTCTGATGTTGTGAATGCTCCTCTGTGTTCACATGGCTCTTTAGACACTGTGTCTAAGTTCTGCATCCACTCAGACAGAAGAACCTCATAGCAGATTCCTATCCTCTTCCTGTGTTGGCCAAAACCAATATTTACCCAACTCAAAATCAACTCGACCCGCGGTAAAAAAAAGAGCTCCGATGTTGCTTGGAGACCAGACCAGAGAGAAGGGGGGGAGCCCTGCAATCCAAGCAGAAAAGACAGGGACTGTATTAATGACAGAGGAAGAACTCAAAGCCATTTAGTTTTCCACTCAAACTGGAGCTGTTTGGTACTACTTTTGAACAGGGCCCATAGGACTCTATAGGGTGCAATTTGGGATGCACACTACTTTTTAATAATTTAGCAGACACTCTTATCAAGAGCGACGTACAGGAGCAATTAGGGTTAAGTGCCTTGCTCAAGGGCACATAGATAGATTTTTCATCTTGTCGGCCCGGGGATTCAAACCAGCGACCTTTCAGTTTCTGGCCTAACGCTCTTAACCCCTAGGGCAGCTCTTGACACCAACAGATTGGCGACTCAATTACAATATCACTGAGCTGACACAGAGCCTGTAAAACAGTTTGACAAACCCTCTCTTGTGGCTTATCCTGAAAAGCATCTCAAACCCCATGTTTTGGCTAGAGAAACCATTGTTTGTGTGGCTTTGTGTCATCTGGAAACACTTTCAGACTGCAACGCCTTGTGTTTGGACTTGTGAAAGCGTTTGAAGTGACAGGGCTCCATCTCCTTTCGAGGCTACGCTGCATGGACACCAGTCATTGATGCAATAGTTCATGAAGTTCTACATGATACTGTATATCTCTATTCGTGGGGAAATGTTAGCTAGGCTTGGATACGGAAGAATGAAAGTGTGTTTCTACAGATGTTACAGATGCAACGAGCTTCCAGGACACTCAGTGGCCAGTTGACATCAGAGTCCTGGATGTGGAGCCAGAGATGCCAAATCAACCTGACACCTCAATGTCACCTCCGCCGATGGAGGACTCCGTCTCCCACTGTGCACCACAGGCAAGCATTACACATTTATACTGTACACAGCATCTGCTCTGCTCTGACGCACGCACACACACACACACACACACACACACACACACACACACACACACAGAGACCTGGCTCTCTGTCTTTCACGCTGTGTTATTCTTGGCAGCTAGGTAGATGAGGATAAGGTTCCACCGAGTTGTGTTTCTGTTAAAGATATAGTTGATTTGAGGACACTTGCACAAGAGAAGAGTCTCTTTCAACAGCTGTAAGAAGGATTAGCCAATGTGCTTCTTTCACCCAAGATGCATTGCAACCTAATCTCTTAGAACAGATCATCTTCTTCCATATCAACTCGGCTCATAGGACAAGACAGAGAGTACAGCCATGTGCTGTGGCTGCGTCCCATAAGAAGGATCAGGAGGATTTACTATTCCCTATGTATGCAATGGGGTGCCATTGGGGACGAGCCTTTATCTTCTATAAAACTGGTGCAGATGTCCTCCTGGTTGAATCATTGGCTGGCTCTAGCAGCCCCCATACAGTATTGTCTGGTGTTGAGTGTTGACAGTGACAAACAACAACCAGTTTTATTTTTTAGCCCTGTGTCCTGCCTCCACATGCGCCAAATGCAACAGGTGTAGACTTTACAGTGAAATGCTTGCTTACTTGCTCTTCCCAGTGACACAGAGTTGACAAAATATATATAATAAACATACAAAAGGACGATACATATCAATATAGTATCCTCCTTTTGTTCCTCTATTTTCTGAATCAGTTAAGCGAAGTGGACTCTATTGTTGAGTGTTGACACATGAAACACGCTCATCAGTCGGGATACCAGATCTGGATGCAGCCCATGTGTGTGTTTGGGGATTACTCTTCTTAAATGGAGACATCAAAACAATGTGTTGGCTTCCTCCTCTGCTTTCTGTTGTCGCCTGATCTCCTTCGAATACAATGTCTACCCTACCTACAGTTGAAGTTGGAAGTTTACATACACCTTAGCCAAATACATTTAAACTCAGTTTTTCACAATTCCTGGCATTTAATCTAAGTAAAAATTCCCTGTCTTAGGTCAGTTAGGATCACCACTTTATTTTAAGAATGTGAAATGTCAGAATAATAGTTGAGAGAATTATTTATTTCAGCTTTTATTTCTTTCATCACATTCCCAGTGGGTCAGAAGTTTACATACACTCAATTAGTATTTGGTAGCATTGCCTTTAAATTGTTTAACTTGGATCAAATGTTTCAGGTAGACTTCCACAAGCTTCCCACAATAAGTTGGGTGAATTTTGGCCCATTCCTCCTAACAGAGCTGGTGTAACTGAGTCAGGTTTGTAGGCCTCCTTGCTCGCACACGCTTTTTCAGTTCTGCCCACAGATTTTCTATGGGATTGAGGTCAGGGCTTTGTGATGCCCACTACAATACCTTGACTTTGATGTCCTTAAGCCATTTTGCCACAACTTTGGAAGTATGCTTGGTGTCATTATCCATTTGGAAGACTCATTTGCGACCAAGCTTTAACTTCCTGACTGATGTCTTGAGATGTTGCTTCAATATATCCACATAATTTCCCTTCCTCATGATCCCATCTATTTTGTGAAGTGCACCAGTCCCTCCTGCAGCAAAGCACCCCCACAACATGATGCTGCCACCCCCGTGCTTCATGGTTGGGATGGTGTTCTTCAGCTTGCAAGCCTCCCCCTTTTTTCTCCAAACATAACGATGGTCGTTATGACCAAACAGTTCTATTTTTGTTTCATCAGACCAGAGGACATTTCTCCAAAAAGTACAATCTTTGTCCCCATGTGCAGTTGCAAACTGTAGTCTGGCTTTTTTTTCCGGTTTTGGAGCAGTGGCTTCTTCCTTACTGAGTTATGTCAATATAGGACTCGTTTAAATGTGGATATAGATACTTTTGTACCTGTTTCCTCCAGCATCTTCACAAGGCCCTTTGCTGTTGTTCTGGGATTGATTTGCACTTTTCGCACCAAAGTACATTCATCTCTAGGAGACAGAATGTGTCTCCTTCCTGAGTGGTATGAGGGCTGCATGGTCCCATGGTGTTTATAATTGCGTACTATTGTTTGTGCAGATGAACATGGTACCTTCAGGCGTTTGGAAATTGCTCCCATGGATGAACCAGACTTGTGGAGGTCTACAATTTTTTTCCTGAGGTCTTTGCTGATTTCTTTTGATTTTCCCATAATGTCAAGCAAAGAGGCACTGAGTTTACATTTAAGTCATTTAGCAGATGCTCTTATCCACAGCGACTTACAGTAGTGAATGCATACATTTCATAAATATATATTTTTTTCCCGTACTGGTCCCCCGTGGGAATCGAACCCACAACCCTGGCATTGCAAACACCATGCTCTACCAACAGAGCCACACGGGGCCTTGAAATACATCCACAGGTACACCTCCAATTGACTAAAATTATGTCAATTAGCCTATCAGAAGCTTCTAAAGCCATGACATCATTTTTTGGGATTTTCCAAGCTGTTTAAAGGCACAGTCAACTTAGTGTATGTAATGTTCTGACCCACTGGAATTGTGATACAGTGAATAATAACTGAAATAATCTGTCTGTAAGCAATTGTTGGAAGAATTACTTGTGTCATGCACAAAGTAGATGTCCTAACCGACATGCCAAACTATAGTTTGTTAACAAGAAATGTGTTGAGTGGTTGAAAAACGAGTTTTAATGACTCCAACCTAAGTGTATATGAACTTCCGACTTCATCTGTACATGTACATATTGTAGGTGTCACAAAGTGCTTACACAGAAACCCAGCCTGAAACCCCAAAGAGCAAGCAATGCACGGTGGCTAGGAAAAACTCCCTAGAAAGGCTGGAACCTAAGAAGAAACCTAGAGTGGAACCAGGCTCTGAACCAGCCTCGTATTTATTGTGTTACCTCTCCTCTATGTTTAGGCAACTGAGTTGTCTTGTCCTCCAGCTCCCAGACCTGCTCCCATCCTGGTCAGGCAGTTTCAAAAGACTAATGGAGAGACGTCAGAGAAACCAGGTATGGTTGCTCAAGTCCAGTTTTATTGATAGAACTGTGTTCATTCATTCAATTGGTCTCACCAATGCTACAATGTAAAAACATTCTAATTGATTCTTTTAAAGGGGACGGTGTGGCACGTTATTGGGAGAGACCACAAATCCATCTGAAAGCTTTGTAAAAAATGGGTAGATCTTACGGAAAAAATGGGTAGATCTTAGACACAAACG
Organism: Salmo trutta; assembly: GCF_901001165.1. NCBI lineage: Eukaryota > Metazoa > Chordata > Actinopteri > Salmoniformes > Salmonidae > Salmo > Salmo trutta. The sequence goes on along the minus strand of NC_042989.1, from coordinate 9,077,425 downwards.
ATGTGTTTGAGAAGCCAACTTACAACCACGTGGGTCGACCATCGGGTGTCCCTTTGTTCTCCTCTGACCACCAGATGGCAGTAGTGTATCTGTGCGGTCTGCACTTCAACTTCCTCCCCTCTCCTTTTCTCCTCCCCTCCCCTTTTCCCCTCCCCTTCCCTCTCCTTTTCTTTTCCTTTGTCTCCAAGTCAGGTCACTGCAGTTGTTCTCCCAGAGAGGGTGAAATCATTTTTGCCTGACTTCACTGTGTGTCCTGTCCTCCCTAGCTACATCTAGACCACAGGGGGCTAGGAACTGCTCAAGTCAGTGCTTTAAAACTCAATATTGTACATGGAGATGGCATTAGAGTCACTCAGCATGGAGGAAGGGAGGATAGACATAGAGTGACTGAATAAATAGGCTGGATCTCAAATGGCACCCTATTCCCTATATTCCTCCTTTGGCCTCCTTTCCTTCCAGTTCTCTGCTGCCGATGACTGGAACGAACTGCAAAAAATCATTGAAGCTGGAGACTTATATCTTCCTCACTAACTTGAAGCACCAACTGTCAGAGCAGCTCACAGATCATTGCACCTGTACATAGCCCATCTGTAAATAGCCCATCCAACTACCCCATCCCCATACTGTATTTATTTATTTATTTTGCTCCTTTGCACCCCAGTATCTCTACTTGCACATTCATCTTCTGCACATCTATCACTCCAGTGTTTAATTGCTATGTTGTAATTACCTCGCCACTATGCCCTATTCTATTGCTTTTACCTCCCTTATCTTACCTCATTTGCACACTGTATATAGACTGTATGTTTGTTTATTCCATGTGTAACTTTGTGTTGTTGTATGTGTCAAACTGCTTTGCTTTATCTTGGCCAGGTCCCAGTTGTAAATGAGAACTTGTTCTCAAATAGTCTACCTGGTTAATTAAAGGTGAAATAAATCAATCAGGGATCATCAACTAGATTCAGCCGCGGCCAATTTTATTCTTGGGTGGATGGTCGAGGGGCCGGAACATAATTTGTAGACTGCAATTTGACCCCAAGAATCCCAAACAGATATAAAATATTTGACCAAAACATCATATTTTCAAACCGTATACAATCACGTCTCTCTATTAGCGTGGGAATACTTGGGAACAGATTTCCAAAATTCTCATCACTAAGGAGTTGATTTCCTGGTGTTTTCACAGTCTTATGTCTAAATAAAACCACTCGCGGGCAAAATTAGTCCCAGAGGCAGCCAGGTGGGGAACCATGCCCTATAAAGTGCCTTCGTAAAAGTACTCAGACCCCTTGACTTTTTCCACATTTTGTTAGGTTACAGCCTTATTCTAAAATGGATTAAATTGTTGTTTTCCTCAGCAATCTACACACAATACCCCATAATGAAAAAGCAAAAACTGGTTTGTCGAAATGTTGACAAATTTATTAAAAATAAACAACTTGAATATCACATTTACAAAAGTATTCAGACCCTTTACTCAGTACTTTGTTGAAGGACCTTTGGCAGTGATTACAGCCTCGAGTCTTTTATTTTTATTGATCCTTTTATTGAACTTGGCAAGTCAGTTAAGAACAAATTCTTATTTACAATGACGGCCTACACCAGCCAAACCCGGACGACACTGGGCCAATGGTGCGCCGCACTATGGGACTTCCAATCACGGCCTGGATTCGAACCAGGGTGTCTGTAGTGACGCCTGTAGCACTCAGATGCAGTGCCTTAGACCGCTGCGTCACTCGGGGTATGACGCTACAAGCTTGGCACACCTGTATTTGGGGAGTTTCTCCCATGGGGAGCATTGCTGTGCAGCTATTTTTAGGTCTCTCCAGAGATGTTCGATCGGGTTCAAGTCTGGGCTCTGGCTGAGCCACTCAATGACATTCAGAGACTTGTCCCGAAGCCACTCCTGCGTTGTCTTGGCTGTGTGCTTAGGGTCATTGTCCTGCTGGAAGGAACCTTCACCCCAGTCTGAGGTCCTGAACGCTCTGGAGCAGGTTTTCATCAAGGATCTCTCTGTACTTTTCTCCGTTCATCTTTGCCTCGATCCTGACTAGTCTTGGTGGTTCCAAACTTCCTCCATTGAAGAAGGATGGAGGGCACTGTGTTCTTGGGGACCTTCAATGCTGCAGAAATGTTTTGGTACCCTTCCCCAGATCTGTGCCTCGACACATTCCTGTCTTGGAGCTCAACGGACAATTCCTTCGACCTCATGGCTTGGTTTTTGCTCTGACATGCACTGTCAACTGTGGGACCTTATATAGACAGGTGTGTGCCTTTCCAAATCATGTCCAATCAATTGAATTTACTACAGGTGGACTCCAATCAAGTTGTGGAAACATCAAGGATGATCAATGGAAACAGGATGCACCTGAGCTCAATTTCGAGTGTCATAGCAAAGGGTCTGAAGAATTATGTAAATAAGGTAATTCTTTTTTTTTTCTTTTAATACATTTGCAAACATTTCTAAAAACCTGTTTTTCGCTTTGTCATTATGGGGTATTGTGTGTAGATTGCTGAGGAAATCGTTTCATTTTATCAATTTTAGAATAAGTCTAATGTAACAAAATGTGGATAATGTCAATGGGTCTGAATACTTTCCCGAAAGGCAGTGAAATAGCGGAATAAGTCTCTCTGGTCAAAAGTAGTGCACGACATATAAGGTACCATTTGGGACATACCATTGGCGTAAGAAGGAGCATGGTTACTGTTAAGGTTATTGTATATCAGTGGGAGAGAGACTCTGGGAGTGAAGCAATGTCACTGCGTTGAGATTAGGTAGACTAATCCAATCTAATACAGAGGAACAGTGAAGGATGATGGGGAACGTAGTACTAACACTGCTGAAGGAAGAGGAGCCTCATGGGCTTTGTCTTAAAGGTCCAATGCAGCTGTTTTTATCTCGATATCAAATCATTTCTGGTTAACAATTAAGTAGCTTACAGTGATTGTTTTCATTAAAACAGTCAAAAAGAAGCAAAAAAAGAGCAAATTCTCAAGCAAGAATTTAGCTAGGACTGTCTGGGAGTGGTCTGAGTGGGGAGGGAAAAACTGAAAACTAGCTGTTATTGGCAGAGAGGTTTGGAACTCTCTTTTTTATTGGTCTATTAACTAATTTACCGCCTGTTGACGTCACAAGGCAGGCCAAAACTCCATCTCACCAAAACAGGCTGAAATTTCAGATGGTCTTTTCAAACAGCTCTTACACTAAAAGAGCAATATCATAATTTTCACAATTCTACAGTATTATTCCAACTTCATAGTGTGGAAAAACTTAATAAAACACAGGAAAATTGCGTTTTCGACTGCACTGGGCCTTTTAAATGGCTCCCGTGTGGTC